>NC_134359.1:119712225-119904725 GCF_048569485.1 Anomaloglossus baeobatrachus | reverse complement strand
CGCCATGCTGCGCACTCCCAAACGTGCTCCATCCGCCATGCTGCGCACTCCCAAACGTGCTCCATCCCCCATGCTGTGCACCAGCATCAGCCTCTCTGCCCGCAGCATCAGCCTCTCTCCTCCCAGCATCAGCCTCTCTGCCCCCAGCATCAGCCTCTCTGCCCGCAGCATCAGCCTCTCTCCTCCCAGCATCAGCCTCTCTACCCGCAGCATCAGCCTCTCTCCTCCCAGCATCAGCCTCTCTCCTCCCAGCATCAGCCTCTCTCCTCCCAGCATCAGCCTCTCTCCTCCCAGCATCAGCCTCTCTCCTCCCAGCATCAGCCTCTCTCCTCCCAGCATCAGCCTCTCTCCTCCCAGCATCAGCCTCTCTCCTCCCAGCATCAGCCTCTCTCCTCCCAGCATCAGCCTCTCTCCTCCCAGCATCAGCCTCTCTCCTCCCAGCATCAGCCTCTCTGTCCCCAGCATCAGCCTCTCTGTCCCCAGCATCAGCCTCTCTGTCCCCAGCATCAGCCTCTCTGTCCCCAGCATCAGCCTCTCTGTCCCCAGCATCAGCCTCTCTGTCCCCAGCATCAGCCTCTCTGTCCCCAGCATCAGCCTCTCTGTCCCCAGCATCAGCCTCTCTGTCCCCAGCATCAGCCTCTCTGTCTCCAGCATCAGCCTCTCTGTCCCCAGCATCAGCCTCTCTGTCCCCAGCATCAGCCTCTCTGTCCCCAGCATCAGCCTCTCTGTCCCCAGCATCAGCCTCTCTGTCCCCAGCATCAGCCTCTCTGTCCCCAGCATCAGCCTCTCTGTCCCCAGCATCAGCCTCTCTGTCCCCAGCATCAGCCTCTCTGTCCCCAGCATCAGCCTCTCTCCTCCCAGCATCAGCCTCTCTCCTCCCAGCATCAGCCTCTCTCCTCCCAGCATCAGCCTCTCTCCTCCCAGCATCAGCCTCTCTCCTCCCAGCATCAGTGTTTTCTGTCCCCAGCATCAGCCTCTCTCCTCCCAGCCTCCCCCAGCCTCAGCCTCCCCCAGCCTCAGCCTCCCCCAGCCTCAGCCTCCCCCAGCCTCAGCCTCCCCCAGCCTCAGCCTCTCTCTTCCCAGCATCAGCCTCTCTCCTCCCAGCCTACCCCAGCCTCAGCCTCCCCCAGCATCAGCCTCTCTCCTCCCAGCCTACCCCAGCCTCAGCCTCCCCCAGCATCAGCCTCTCTTCTCCCAGCATCAGCCTCTCTCCTCCCAGCATCAGTGTTTTCTGTCCCCAGCATCAGCCTCTCTCCTCCCAGCCTCCCCCAGCCTCAGCCTCCCCCAGCCTCAGCCTCCCCCAGCCTCAGCCTCCCCCAGCCTCAGCCTCCCCCAGCCTCAGCCTCCCCCAGCATCAGCCTCTCTCTTCCCAGCATCAGCCTCTCTCCTCCCAGCCTACCCCAGACTCAGCCTCCCCCAGCATCAGCCTCTCTCCTCCCAGCCTACCCCAGCCTCAGCCTCCCCCAGCATCAGCCTCTCTTCTCTCAGCCTCCCCATCCCAGCCTTCACCAGGATCAGCCTCTCTCCTCCCAGCCTCCTCCAGCACGCCGTGCTCCTCTGCCGACACTCACAGATCCGATCGCATACACTCACACACACCCACACACACCCGATCGCATACACTCACACACACCCGATCGCATACACTCACACACACACACACACATTGACGATATTACACATACGCGCTCATACTCACAACATCCGGAGATACCACATGCTTCTGGCCATGTGATCCTCCGGCAGGTCCTGGAAGCTCACAGCACAGTATCGCCGCCGAGAAGCAAGCGATATCCCAGGATGTTGTGAGTGTGTGGATGCGATGTGATGTGTGTGTGAGGTGTGTGTGAGGCGTGTGTGATCTGATGTGTGTGCGTGTGTGTATGTTCCGCCGCTGCAGGACCTTGATGCGCTGGTAACTATGCTACCATGGTTACCAGCGTATCTCGTCCCCCGCTCGCACGGAAGCCCACACCAGCATACGCCGGCCAGCCCCAGCAATGCGAGGGTATGTGTCGGCTGGTTTGGCGGCGTACGCT
Organism: Anomaloglossus baeobatrachus; assembly: GCF_048569485.1. Lineage (NCBI taxonomy): Eukaryota > Metazoa > Chordata > Amphibia > Anura > Aromobatidae > Anomaloglossus > Anomaloglossus baeobatrachus. The sequence continues at coordinate 119,902,686 of NC_134359.1, read as the reverse complement.
GATGTGGGCTCCCAGGGGTGCAGTACTCACCTGGTAGTCGTGGCTCCGTGACCGTGTCGGTTCGGGGAATGCGTGGGGGGCGGGGCCAGAGCTAGCGTGCATTGCGTGAGGGGGCGGGGCGTGGTCGAGTTGCCAATGCCTGCAGGGTGCCGGGGCGAGAGGCCAATCTGTGGGGGGGGGGGCGGGGCCATGGCGAGCCCAGCGGCCAATCAGCTTTGTGTCACCGTAAGGACACAATTTTGGAGCAAGACAGACAGACAGACAGACAGAATAAGGCAATATATATATATATATATATAATATGTGTCTGCTTTCTATGAATCTCAAAAAATTCTCAGATAAAAAAAAAGTGAAGGGAACATGAAAGCAACCCTTGTTCAGCAGCTCTGCGGAAATGTTCCGTCATGGTGATACTCGGTGTGTGCCATGGGAGGATCCACAAACATGCCATCCTGCCTTAAACAAACTGATATATTGAATTTTCCTCATTTCAACTCCGGTTACTCCTGTTGCAAAAGTCGCTGGCGTCACAAGGAACCAGTCAGTCCGCTCATACAGACATTACTGCAGGCAGAGAACAGCCCCGAGCAACAAACACACGTGCCCGACATCTCCAAACGCATCAATCAGCGTCTGTTATGGCAGGATGATTGAGGCCGCTGTATCCAGTAACCAGACAACACGGATGATACAAAGTGTTTTACTGACAATAGAGGCTAGGATACTCCCCCCTGAACACCAGGATGGGGCATGTCAGAACAGCAGCTGCACCCCATGTGGCCAGGAAGAACAACTGAGCGCCCCAACAGCACGGACTTGTCCACTTTATTCTGCATGGTTAGCCCAATGAGAAGAATAGCATTATCTAACTCCAACCTGTTGATCTAGCCGGTAGACCCCCTCAAAACAAAACCAGCTATATTTGCTCTATTGCGGATTCACTCGAGTGCAGTGAATGGGACTGGGCTGCAGTACCATGCACGGCCTGTGCACAGATGTGGCGCTGTTTGATACCTTTCTGCTGTTGCCAGAATCTACACATCATTTATGCAGGAATGTAAAACATTTTATCCTTTACCAGAGGCGCCTGTGTCCTGCTGTGCTCTGTATCTTACATGTTCTGTGAGCAGATAGATGAGATAAGTAACTTATCCACACTCGTCATCAAAACTGCTGAATACTGAAGCCAAACAAGGTGCCGCAGAAATGTCTTATCCAGAGACTGACGGACAACACTCCACTGACTGATCATCTGCAGAGCGCCGAATACATAAATGACCGTCCTATTCACAGCACAACACCCTGCCATCAACAAGGGGTTAACATCCACAACTCACCTTTCAGTGTAATCTGTGGAGCATTCTGGGAGTTCACAGCATCTGGTGGAAGATACAGTGGATACAATTTATTAGAAAAGGTTTATGTAACATAATGAGGTTTATTTCCAAAATTCTATAACTGGGAACCTCAGTTGATTGATATCACTCAAACCACAGGCTCATGAATCCCTCGCCGCCTGGTATATAGTCCTATGAAATGTTCCAGCGTTTCAGAGAAAACACAGTTAGTTAAAGAGAACCTGTCCGCATAATTGTGTAATATAAAGTAAAGTCCTGGCAGTAATGGGGCTGTCATACTGATTACGCTGACACCTTTAGTGAAGAGATCTGCTTTGTGGTTGTTCTTTAATAACAGTTTGAAGTTTTCTGTTGATTAGATTTCAGTGCACGGGGCCGGACAGTGCACTGGGTCGCCTCCTCCCTATCTGTGATTCCCTGGACCCTCCAGTCTACAAATAACCTACCTCCTCTGTATGAAATCTCAGTAATGACCGGTCATTCACATAATGGAGGCAAAAGGAGCTGTGGAAAAAGAGAAGGCACAATAGGGTCTTACCCGTTATGACACAAGGGGGTGAATGCAAATAAAAGCACTCACCTGGTAGGGTTGTGCCAGTAACAACCCCTTAACAAGTGTATAAGTAGCGTGGAAGGCAGCAGTCCCGCAACGAAGAGGTATATCAGATAGCAGGAGAAAAGCAGCTTTAAAATACCGCGCCAAACCACAGGAGTCCAGATGGTAGTAAAATTCTTCCCTTTATTTTCACAGGTCTACGCGTTTCGAGGGCATATCCGTCCTCTTCCTCAGGACAGTGTACAGAGAATACTATAGCAGAGAGGGGGCTGCAGGCTCTCATATATATGTTACAAACAAGTCACGTATTCACTATTTGGGTCATCACCCTCCTCGTGACTCATGGACACGTGGGGAGTGGATAAAGTTCTGAATGTTGAAGAAAAGGAAAAAAAAAGGAGAAAAAAGAAAGGAGAGAACAAGAGAAAAAAAAAAACGAGAAAAGGGGAAAAAAACGCCGTGATGGGATTGTGCTGATAGAAGGGCAAAAATAAATTTTTATATATATACATATATATATACATATATATATATTTGTGCCCTTCTATCAGCACAATCCCATTACGGCGTTTTTTTCCCCTTTTCGGTTTGTTTTTTTCTCTTGTTTTCTCCTTTCTTTTTTCTCCTTTTTTTCAACATTCAGAACTTTATCCACTCCCCACGTGTCCATGACTCACGAGGAGGGTGATGACGCAAATAGTGAATACATGGCTTGTTTGTAACATATATATGGGAGCCTGCGGCCCCCTCTCTGCTATAGTATTCTCTGTACATTGTCCTGAGGAAGAGGACGGATATGTCCTCGAAACGCGTAGACCTGTGAAAATAAAGGGAAGAATTTTACTAACACCATCTGGACTCCTGTGGTTTGGCGCGGTATTTAAACCTGCTTTTCTCCTGCTATCTGATATTCACATAATGGAGGCAGACGGAGGGTCCAGGGAATCACAGACAGGGAGGAAAAGACCTAATTAGTAGAAAACTTCAAATGCTGATTACAAGAGAACCACAAAGCGGATGTCATCACCAAAGATATCAATGTAATCAGTATTACAGACCCATTTGAGTTGTGTCTTTACTTTACATCATACAATCATGTTGACAGATTCCCTTTAAAGTAAGTAAGCTTCTCCCCACTCAGCTTCAGGTGACTGCCAAGTCTTTTCCTATGTACACACACTGGAGAGAATTCTCAATCAAACAGAACGGTGCTGGGTGATCTGGTCTCAGGTGCCGCAGGACTAATCTTGTCTCTATTGTCCCCAGCTGGATCATTAAACTATGGGCCCATTTCATTAAGACTGGCATTGTGCACATCACTCTTAATGATGGGCTCACTGGATGTGTATAATTCATTCTCCAGAGACATACATTTCTGGTGGAAGTTTCGCCACCGAGGAGGAGTAACGTTTGAAGCTTTTGTCGGGCCGTCTTCACCACGTCCTGTGCCGTCTACATGGAGGATCTGGACAGGACTGCCGTGAAAATGCCAAAAGTTGCAATAGCTACGTAAAGTTATGCAAGTGTTTTACAACATCTTAATGAATCCAGGCCTAGGATTTTTCTGAAAGGTTTGATTATTTCAGAAGAGAACATACCAGCCGGGCTCTGATTTATACTGACTGGAGTTTGGGCAGGACGATCGACTGACCCCTTCCCCTTATAGTAAAAAAGCCTGTCACAATGAGAATGCAGTCCAATCTCCCAGAAAATGGCGCATTTCAGGGTCACAGGGATCATTTAACTTGCTACTTGATAAATGGACCCAATGACCTAGGAATGCATTGCTTTATTGAAGATCATCAATAAAAGAAACCTAACAGTCATTCTTATGGACTTCTGTGGTTTTCAGCGCTTGCTGCAAGGTATTCCCAGTGAACCCAGGTTTACAGCATTTCTTATGATCACATTTCCATGTACATTTCTGTGCAGTCTGGGCGTAGAAGTCAAGTAGGTGGTGCTAATCAGTGACTGACAGCTCAAGTTCAATGCATAATTACACCGAGGAGTTATTTGACAGTTACACTAAAGAGACAATATAAAAGACTCCCGACTGCTGCTTCCCACTGTCAGTTTCTGGATATAGCCAAGCCTAAAAGGAGCTCTGTACAGCAAGTAAACCTTTGCTGCTTTGTTCCTGGAGCCGTGCCCACCTGTCCATGGGGTCCAGTGTCTGCTATTACACTCCTGCTCCATTGAAGTAAACAGTGCGGAGCTGCAATACCACAACCTGTGGGTGAGGCACACTTTTTGGAAGAAGGCAGCCATATTTTTGCAATCTAGCTCACCCCTTTAAAAGTGTATTGACAGCTCCCTTAGATTAAAGTTCTGATTTTTGACAAGAACAACAAAGATATAAATGCAGATAACAAAATTACATATATCCAAGAACTGAAGAATCGAACAAGTGGGCAGATGCTGCGCACCGTCGTCACCAGCCTGTGCCTGCTCCAGAGAGGAGACTGTGAGATGCCCAATATAAGGCACAGCCTCTGGGGGGATTCAGACTACTGATTGTTTCCAAGTCTCTTAAATACCATTATCCAGCTCCTGACATTTTATAGAAAATGATCCACACCGGGGCCGGCACACACGGACCAGTATCATAAACAATCAGCTCAGCACGTGTGCACATGTGTATCCCTCCAAGGGTACAATAATCTCCAATACAGTGAATAAAGTGATTCAACACATCCAAGGGGTGAAAAACATGCAAATCTTATTCATTTCATATGAGTAGTATTAAAAAATGCAAACCTATCATTGTGCTGGACGACTATATTCACTGAAAAACACCGGTATGCAGCCACACAGAATCCACCTCCTCAGACATATCACCCATGAAATAATTACATCCTGTGCCAGGGACATCACAGCCCGATGACCCCCTGTACCGGTGACATCACGACCCCCTTGACCCCTGTACCGGTGACATCACGGCCCCCTTGACCCCTGTACCGGTGACATCACGGCCCCCTTGACCCCTGTACCGGTGACATCACGGCCTCCTTGACCCCTGTACCGGTGACATCACGGCCCCCTTGACCCCTGTACCGGTGACATCACGGCCCCCTTGACCCCTGTACCGGTGACATCACGGCCCCCTTGACCCCTGTACCGGTGACATCACGGCCCCCTTGACCCCTGTACCGGTGACATCACGGCCCCCTTGACCCCTGTACCGGCGGCATCACGGCCCCCTTGACCCCTGTACCGGTGACATCACGGCCCCCTTGACCCCTGTACCGGTGACATCACAGCCCGGTGACCCCTGTACCGGCGGCATCACTGCCTCCCACTTATGACATGCCTCCCATACAGACACTGCATCCTCACCAGTGGATGTCCGCGTGCTGCAGAGCGTCCCGTCCCTACAAGGAGATCCTATCTCATCCCATGTCCCGCTCACAAACAACCTTGTAGCAGCCAGAAATCATTGGAGCGGACGACATCACAAAACTCCGATCTCCGGTTACCTCACTCCGCCGCCTCCTCTCCCGGAGCCCCGGTCATGTCTCCCCTCCAGCTCTTCTTCCTGACAAGCCGCAGGAAAGCACCAACGCCACCTGCCATAGGACAACTCCGCTCCACAAGCAAGCGCCGCCCTGATTGGTGAGCTAGCAGGCGCCCACGTCATCAAGGAAGACTACAACAGCTGTTTGCGTTCCAAGCCTCGCTCTGGAGACGTGCCCGCTGATTGGCTGCCTGTTGTATAATATGTCATTCTTTTGGCTCCATTTTTTTCTTCAATAACTTTATTGATATCTTTATTCGATAAGGTTTTTCACAAGGTTACTAGAGTGACATCCGCCCTTCATGAAGCCTATTTCCGGTTCCTGTCTGCTAGGAATTCTCCTCTAGAGCAGTGGGATTTTCAGGTAAGGTGTTATTGTGTTTGTAGACTTCTTACAATGCACATGGCCGCTACATCCGTGTCTGCTCCTGAGCTGCAGGCTTCCTATCTACGGGGGAGGACAGAGGAGAAATGCAGAGACCTGACTGTGTGTGCTACAGGGTAAAGAGCATGAGCAGGCTGGTACCCAGGACTTTCCCTGTCATCACTGACTGCTATCAGCACTGTATGGTTCTGGAGACCCCAAAGCAGTGTATGACTTTCTGTGACAATTTGCACGCAGATCATACATATGTCTCTGTCACAAGACTACCATTGTGGTCAGTGATGGTAAAGCCAATGGTCTAATGGCCACTGCCACGAGAGGAGCACATTGCAATACCTCTCCAGCTGCTGCACCGACGCCTCTGCTCCGCGCCAGTCATTGCACTGGTTGTCCATCTTCAACAGAGTCCAATATAAATGTATCTCTCTCACCCACAAAGCTGTGCACAGTTCTGCAGCACCCGACATCTCCCTCATCTCTATCTATCACCCTACCTGTGCCCTCCATTCCGCTAATCACCTAAGATTGACATCCTCTATAATCTGAGCCTCCCACTCCCTTCTCCAAGATTTCTCACAAGCTGCTCCAGTTCTCTAGAACGCACTACCTAGTACAATTTGATTTAATTTACAACACCCACAGTTTTAAGCGTGCCTTAAAAACGCATTTCTTTAGACTGGCCTATCACCTCACTTATGTAACCATTCCCATTTTTGTACGGTTACGAACCTTTCTTTCAAATCTTATCCTTTTTATCATCTATTTACACCCTCCATGCACTGAATAGCCCTCTGTACCCGAACTTGTACTTATAAGAGCTGGTGACCGATTCATGCAGCGTTATGTGAATACCCTATTTATTATATTGATGTCTGGACCAGACAATACAAGCATTTTTTACCATTTACCTTTAGTGCACCTGTATTTCCCCGTAGATCGTAGCTTGTGAGCCGGGCCCTCACTACATTTGGTATCTGTTGAATTGTTTTACTCTGTAATGTCTGATATTGTCTGTACACATGTCTCCTCTGAATGATAAAGTGCTGTGGAATATGTTGGTGCAATAAAAATAATTAATATAATCTAGCGACATCATATTCTGCAGCACTTTACAGATTCATCATCACCCTTCTCACTATAATATAAATTCTTATCTCTTAGCCCTTGCCAGGTTTCCTGCAATGAAGCTTTTGAAAGTGTCACAAATGGAAGGGTCCCAATATAGTCAGTTTCTATAACGTCCTGTTTTGTGATTGGGATGCGGGTCACGTGACCAGTGCTGTATTCTTTATCTCCTGGTTTGATGACATCTCGTATACTTATCACATGTCCTAGTTGCAGAATATGACGGCTTCTTATACAGGACATCAGCTAATCCCTCCTAATGCACAGCACTGCTCACCTGCCAATATGGGAAATAATGTTCAGTGCCTAACGCAACTCAGAGCTTGTAACATAATTATGGCATCTTATGAAACCTAAAGTATATTAGTGCGTTAAAGGGAATCTGTCACCAAGTGTTTGCCACTTAATCTGAGAGCAGCATAACGTAGGGGCAGAGATCCTGATTCCAGTGATGTCACTTACTGAGCTGCTTAGTGTAGTTTTCATAAAATCACTGATTAATCAGCAGTAGATTATCATTAGAGGACTACTTGGTGTGCTGCAGGTAGTCCAGCATATTAATCAGCTCTGTATAACTGATAGATCTGCAGCAGAGAAAACATTGATTTTATCAAAATGACAGCAAACAGCTCAGTAAGTGACACATCGTTGGAATCAGGATTTCTGTCTCTACAATATGCTGCGCTCACATGGAGGAGCAAAAACCTGGTGATAGATTTCCTTTAAATACCTTAAAAACCTTGTCTAAGTCTATAATATTGATAGGCCATGAACATCAGATGAGTGGGAATTATACAGCCAGCCCCCCCACCAATCAGCTATTAGCTCCGGCTGGATGTAAGCATTGAATGGAGCTATACCATGTTGGTCTGATGAATGTGTAGTGGATGTTCCACAATATTGCATCTAATCTCCTTTTAAATAGGAGCTGATCTTCGGTACTGGTAGCAGGCACTGCACATTGAACGGCCCTATGCTGTTCCACTCCTTACACTGTTTACATTCAGCTGTCGGCAGAGCTAAAGACAGCTGATCGGTAGAGGTCTGATATTGAGAATCTATCATACTGACTGGTCAGAAATATATGCCCATGCAAGCCACTTAAAGGAGTTATCTCACTTCCATTGTTTGGAAATTTTCGCTTACTACAGGACTGTGCACTCCAAATCGGGAAAACATCACAGAAAAAGAAACAGCCATTACCAACACCAGGTCAGATGACCATTGCACTAGCATGATGCAGCAGACCCCGTGATAAAGGTTAGGGACAGCACATCGGAAAAATACTGATTGAAACAGTCAATCACACAACTTACCAATTCATGGAGGAGGTGGCTGCTAGTATTAAACATGCACGCAGATGAGGCTTGTATAGGGCGCCAGTCACACAGGTACGTGTGATGCGCAGAGTCTGGCTTACAGCCTATTGATGACGTCAGTAATAATATTAGATGAGCTCCATACTACTTACTACTATATGAGGCCGCTTTGCTTCTGCAGCATCGGAGGAGTGCAGGCGCATTGAAGCTGACGAGATCCAGCAATCTGGCCAGCTTACGAGCAGCACTTACAAACTATAAAGCAAAGAGCTTGTATGCACGGCACTCCTTGCCTAGGAGACCTGCCACCTCTTAGACTGCAGAAATGGCTGGTAGCCTAGGCAACAAAGTAGTATACAAAAACATTAAAAAAATCCATCTATTACTTAGACAGGTAAAGGATTTCTGTAATAATACCTTGCTTGAATGGTTTGTCACAATAATTGTCAGTAAAAAACATAATTACCAAACTTTTTTTTTTTTTTTAATCAGATAAATTTTTATTTTTCACACAGTATACAAAACATGTGTTATATTTTCAGCAATAACGAGCAGAACTATAAACTTTCCCTCCCCAACATCCCCCTCCCCCCTCAGCGTACATATTACCCATTTCAATATCAAAGATCTTACATTTGAACCCTTCAATAGCATATATTGGAATGTATAGAACTATCTCTGCCCCTAGTCCAACATCTCCCAACTCTAATATTTATCCATATTGCAGCCACGGATTCCACAATCTATCAAAAAGTGCAAGTTGTTTCCTTTTCCCATATATGCTTCTCTCCATTCGAACAATATGATTAACATATGTGACAAATTCCCCTCTAGTCGGTGGGTCCCCCTGCATCCAGTGTTTGGCAATTACCTTCCTTGCCGCATACAGCAGTCTGGCTATCACTATTTTAAAACTGTTGTCTACTCTAATTTCCTCCACGTAACCTAGAAGACATACCAGGGGTTGTCTGGGAATTTACATCTATAAGCTCCTTCTATTCTATTAAGAACAGTTATCCAAAAGGGTGCCAACCTGGGGCACATCCACATCATGTGGAAAATGCCGGCACCTTCTCCATTACATCTAGGCCAGTCGGAGTTACTCTTCAATCCCATTTTACACATAATTAGCGGGGATCTATATGCCCTATGCACCACGTAGAGGTGGGATAATCTTGCTGGTTCACTCATTGATAATTTCGGTATGTATTCCAAAACACTATCCCATACCTCATCAGTGATCCCGTCTATCTCTGCCTCCCATTTAGTCCTAGTGTTTACAGGGTGATCAAGCAAATATGTATGCAGTAGGTCCCTATATATAGTAGATATGATTCCTCTTGTGGGTCCACTACTACACACATATTTCAGTACTAGGTCTGCCTGTACCAGCAATGATTGCTTAACCCCCTGAGCCACCACTGCATGCGCCAACTGTTTGTACTGGTACCACCCAAGTGGGGATATCCCAAACTCATCCTGTATTTGTGTAAACAATTTCAGACGTCCCTGGCTAAGAATTTGTCCCATATACCATATACCTTTTACGTGCCCATTCCTTAATTTTGCCTATCTTGTATATCTCAGAGCAGTTTTCATTGTCCCACAATGGAGAGAATTCAGTTATTGCAGTAATCCCTCTTATTTGCTTGATCTTCCTCCAGATTCTATTCATCAAGCTAAGTGTGGGGCTCGTTTTTCCTACTCTCCCAAATGATCCATCCTCCAGTCCGAACACTAATTGCTTCCGATGCAGAACATGCCCTAACAGTCTGGATGCTGGGTCCACCACCCCTAAATCTGCCCATCCCCTGAAATGTTGACTCTGAGCTACCAGATAATATATTCCCGGATTGGGTAGTGCTAGCCCCCCCTCATCCTTCGGTCTCTGTAGCGTCTCGAGTTTAAGTCTGGCTTGTTTGTTCTTCCATATTAGAGCACGGAACATGGAATCAATCTCCTTAAAGTGACTCTGAGGGATCCAAATAGGAGAATTGTGCAACTCAGAGTATCTTGGGCATAAGCACCATTTTAATAAGATTAATCCATTTTATTACTGATAAATAAAGCTTATTCCAAGCAGTTATCTTACTTCGCAGTTGCTTCAGCAAAGTGACTAGATTAATAGTAATGTAGTTCCCAATTGGCATAGATACCTGAATGCCCAGATATCTAAACTGGTCCACAACCCGCAGTCTGTTGACCTCATCACCCAGGATCGACCCATCCACTCCCGCGTCCACCTGAAACAGATTCGATTTGGTCCAATTGATAGTCCAGAGATCCCCCCCGTACCGCTCGATCACCTGCATGGCACAGCTCAACGATGCCCCTGGGTCTCCCAGAAACATTAGAATGTCGTCTGCATAGAGGGCTATCTTTTCTTCTAGATGGCCATATACAAATCCCTTCATGTCTCTGTTCTGCTGTATAGCAGCCGCCAGTGGCTCCACTGCCAGAGCAAAAAGGAGAGGCGAGAGCGGACATCCTTGGCGAGTACCCCTTTGTAAATCCACCGTGTGTGACAACATTCCATTAATCGTCACTTTAGCTACTGGTCTAGTATATATCAGCTGTATCCAGGTTATAAAATTAGGGCCACATCCCATATGTCTTAGCACTCTCCACAGATATCCCCATTCCACACTGTCAAATGCTTTATGAGCATCTAATGAAGCTATTACTCTCTGTCCCGGATTGTCCACCGGCAGTTGCATGTTAACCCCTTAATGACGGAGCCAGTTTTGTCCTTAATGCCCAGGCCATTTTTTGCAATTCTGACCAGTTTCACTTTGAGGTTATAACTCTGGAACGCTTCAACGGATCCCGGTGATTCTGACATTGTTTTTTCGTGACATATTGTACTTCATGATAGTTATAAATTTAGAACGATATTGTTTGCTTTTATTTGTGAAAAATCGGAAATTTGATGAAAATTTTGAAAATTTTTGCAATTTTCAAACTTTTAATTTTTATGTCACACAAAACAGTTAATAAATAACATTTCCCACATGTCTACTTTACATTAGCGCAATTTCTGAAACAAAATGTTTTGGGGTTAGGAAGTTAGAAGGGGTCAAAGTTCATCTGCAATTTCCCATTTTTTCAACAAAATTCACAAAACCATTTTTTTAGGGACCACATCACATTTGAAGTGACTTTGAGAGGCCCAGGTGACAGAAAATACCCAAAAGTGACACCATTCTCAAAACAGCACCCCTCAAAGTACTCAAAACCACATCCAAGAAGTTTATTAACCCTTCAGGTGCTTCACAGGAACTAAAGCAAAGTGGAATGAAAAAAAGCAAAAAATAAAATTTTACCTAAAATGTTGCTCTACCCCAAATGTATTCACTTTTAGAAGAAATAACACAACAAAATGAACCCCAAAACTTGTTACCCACTTTCTTATGAACGCGCCAACACCCCACATGTGGTCAGAAACCTTTGTTTGGACAAAGGGGAGGGCTCGGAACAGGAGCAGCAATATTTGAATTTTGGAAAGCAAATTTGGCTGAAATAGATTGCGGGCACCATGTTGCATTTACAGGTCCACTAAGGTACCTAAACAGAAGAAACCCCTCACAAGTGATGCCATTTTGGAAAGTGGACCCCTCAAGGCTTCTATCTAGGGGTATAGTGAGGATTTTGGATCCACAGGTACTTCAGATTTTGATAACGTTACATTGTCACATTGAAAATTTTCATCTTTTTCTAAAAAATGTTGCTTTAGCATCAATTTTTTTCACTTTTTCAAGAGGTAATTCCAAAATCTTCACCCCAATGTTTGTTACCCACTTTTTTATGAGCGCGGTGATACCTCACTTGTGGTCTGAAACCTTTGTTTGGAGAATTGGGAGGGCTTGGAACGGAAGGAGCAATATTTGAATTTTGGAAAGGAAATTTGGCTGAAAAAGATTGTGGGCACCATGTCACATTTGGAGGACCCCTAAGGTATGTAAACAGCAAAAATCCACCACAAGTGACCCCATATTGGAAACTAGGCCCCTCAAGGAATTTATCTAGATGTTTGGTGAGTACCCTGAACCTCCAGGTGCTTTACAGACGTTTATAATGTTGAGCCATGAAAATAAAAAATAAAATTTTACCACAAAATTGTTACTTCAACCAGGTAGCTTTTTTTTTCACAAGGGTAACAGGAAAAAAATCACCATGAAGTTTATTGCGCAATTTCTCCTGAGTTTGGTGATATCTTGTACGTGGTGGAAATCAACTGTTTGGGCACACTGCAGGGCTCGGAAGAGAAGGAGTACAACTTGACTGCAAAATTGGCTGGAATCAATAGCGGACGCCATGTTGCATTAGGAGAGCCCCTGAGGTGCCTAAGCAGTGGAGGTCCCCCACAAGTGACCCCATTCTGGAAAATAGACCCCACAAGGAATTTATCTAGATGTTTGGAGAGTACCCTGAACCCCCAGGTGCTTCACAAAAGTTTATAATGTTGAGCTGTGAAAATAAAAAAAATATATTTTTACCACAAAATTGTTACTTCAACCAGATAGTTTTCCGTGTACTCTTGTTAAAAAAAAGCTATCAGCATAAAATTGATTGTGCAATTTCTCCTGAGTATGCTGATACCTTATGTGTGGTGGAAATCAACTGTTTGGGTGCACAGCAGGGCTCGGAAGGGAAAAAGTGCCATTTGACTGAACAATTGGCTGGAATAATTAGCGGACGCTATGTCACATTTGGAAAGCTCCTAAGGTGCCTAAACAGTGGAGGTCCCCCACAAGTGACCCCATTCTGGAAACAAGACACCTCAAGGCTTTTATCGAGGTGTATATTGAGCATTTTGAATCCACGAATACTTCACAGAATTTGATAAGCTTGGGTTGCCATATTGAAATTTTCATTTTTTTCACAAAAATGTTGATTTAGCGACACATTTCTCACCTTTTCAAGAGGCAACAACAAAACGTGTACTCCACAGGTTATCTAATTTCTTGTGAGCGCAGGGATACCCCACATGTGGCCAAAAACCTTTGTTTGGATAAATGGGAGGGCTTGGAATGGAAAGAGCACCATTTGAATTCTGGAAAAGTTGAAGCAAATTGCGCGCACCATGTCACATTAGCAGGGTCCCTTGGGTACCTATACATCAGAAACCCCCCACAAGTGACCTCATTTTGGAAACTAGACCCCCCAAGGATTTTATTCAGGAGTATAGTAAGCATTTTGAATCCACAGGTACTTCACAAAAATGTTGCTAGTACACAGTGTCAGCCTTCCTGCAGAGATGTGAGCGTTGTTCACGGGAGAACGCAGCTGTCCATGCCCACGATTTGGGTTCAGGCTGCTGTGGACTTTGGCTCTATTCTACCTGCAGAAAACACTCATCTCCGCAGCATAAATTGACATGCTGAGGCTCGGGAAGCTGCGCCACAGGTCGGTTTATGCTGCAGAGAAAAGAAACACAGTGGGCACGGGATTTCTAAAAATCCTTCCGCTGTGCTTTTACTGCACAACGCAGCGTTATGGACGCAGGGAAAACACTCTGCGCCCAAAACGCTGCAAACCCTGATTGTGGGCACACAGCGTAAAATGCTACAATGGATGAATGGATAATGTCAAACATATATATAATGTCCACCCCCCTCTGCAGATTCTAAGCTGGCGCCCTTTAGTGCCTTTCATGTGACACTAAAGGGTGCCTAGCCTTGTATTTAGCCCAAAAGAAAAAAAAATAATTAAAATAAATGACGTGGGGTCCCCCCTATTTTTGATAGCCAGCTAGGGTAAAACAGACAGCCTGCAAACCACAGCTGACAGCTTCATCTTGTCTGGTGATCAATTTGGAGGGCTCCCCAAGCTGGTTTTTTTTTTTTTTTTTTTTAATTATTTATAAATAAATAATTAAAAAAAACAAAACAAACGTGGGGTCCCCCCAAATTAGATCACCAGCCAAGGTGAAGCTGACAGCTGGGGTCTGGTATTCTCAGGATGGGAAGAGCCATGGTTATTGGACTCTTCCCAGCCTAAAAATAGCAGGCCGCAGCCGCCCCAGAAATGGCGCATTAGATGTGCCAATTCTGGCGCCTCGCCCCAGCTCATCCCGCGCCCTGGTGCGTTGGCAAACGGGGTAATAAATGGAGTTGATACCAGATGTGTAATGTCACCTGGCATCAAGCCCAGCAATTAGTTATGTCACGGCGTCTATCAGATACCCGACATAACTAATTGACAGTAATAAAAAAAAAAAATTGACAACAAAAAAAAAATTATTTGAAAAAACACTCCCCAAAACATTCCCTGATTAGCCAATTTATTGAAAAGTAAAAAAAATCCGCTGTAATCCATTTGGACGTCCCACGTCGATTCTGGACCTTCTAGAATATGGGGGACACGTTCAGGGAACGTATCTCCCATTTTCTAGGTGTCAGGACCCTCCATTTGAGGAGAGTGGGTGCAAAGAATCTGCACCCACCCTCCCCGGGTCACAACTGCAAAGTGCCGAGCAGCAGCAGCCAGCGTCTCTGAACACAGGAAGCTGTCAGCTGCTCTGCACATGTGACCGGCGTCTGCTGTGAAGGAGCCGGAGGAGGGGGCCGCGGGGGATCAGCGCTCCGACAGGTATGTATGACACCGGGGGGGATAGGGGGTGACTTGGCAGGGCCTGGGGAGCAGGTTTCTGTCGCATGTGTTATGGCACATACAACAGAAACCATAGGAACAGTGTGAATGTGGCCGGCGCGCTGCTGTGATCGGCGGTGCGCGCGGCCATCTTGGATTTTCGGGAGGGGGTTGGGGGTCGGGGGGGGCACTTTGGGGATACCGAGGGGACCGGAGGGAACCGAGAAAGATTTATCTCCCATCTGACATGTTTGATCATGCCAGATGGGAGATAAATCATTTTTTACCGGCGCGGTCATTTACTATAACTTGATGATCGGCATACGGTGTATACCGGTCATCACGTGACTGGCGACCGGAAAAACCGGCCCGAATCATGATCTCCAGGGTCTCAGCTACCCCCGGTAGCTGAAACCCCGGAGATTTTCTGACGCTGGGGGGCGCTATACACTTTTTTTTTTCTGCCCGCCGTTTTAAAACGGCAGAAAGGAATAAGTACCCTTTTTTGGTGCCGTTTTAAAACTTAACGCGGTCGTAATGGGGTTAAGGTATAATCTTCGTATATTTTTTGCTGTGGATCTATTAGGCATACAACCCGACTGATCCTGGTGGATTAGGGTAGATATCACTTCTGTTAATCGATTAGAGAGTACTTTGGCCAAAATTTTAACATCCGTCGTTAACAGTGAGATGGGCCTGTATGATTTGGGAAGTTTTGGATCCTTATACTCTTTAGGTATTACTGTTATTATCGCCTCCCTCATAGACTCTGGCAGTGTCCCCCTCTCCCTTGCCTCCTCCAAGACACTCAGCAAATTGGGTAAGAGTATTTCTTCCAGAGATTTGTATACCTCCACCAGCAGACCATCTACCCCCGGGGCTTTTTCATAATTACCAAACTTTACCCCTAATTTCTGATTTACTTAAAGGGGTTGTCCACTACTTCTACATTGATGGCCTATCCTTAAGTGGGCTTTACACGCTGCGACATCGCTGCCGATATATCGTCGGGGTCACGTCGTTAGTGACGCACATCCGGCGCCGGTAGCGACATCGCAACATGTAAATCCTAGGTGCGACGATGAACGAGCACAGAAGAATACAATATCGCTGATCTGTGTAATGCCGTTCATTTCCATAATGTCGGTTCGACCACAGGTACGATGTTGTTTTGTCGTTCCTGAGCTCCACACATCGCTGTGTGTAACCCCGCAGGAGCGACAAACATCTCCTTATCTGCATCCCGACTGCAACGCGGAAGGGAGAAGGTGGGCGGGATGTTACGTCCCGCTCATCTCCGCCCCTCCGCTTCTATTGGCCGGCTGATTAGGGACATCGCTGTGACGCTAAACGCACCTCCCCCTTGAAGGAGGGATTGTTCGGCAGTCATAGCGACGTCGCCAAGCAGGTATGTGCGTGTGACGCTGCCGTAGCGATAATGTTCGCTACGGCAGCAATCACAAGATATCGCATGTACAACGGGGGCGGGTGCTATTGCGCTCGGCATCGCTAGCAATTGCTAGCGATGTCGCAATGTGTAAAGCCCGCCATAGAATAGGTCATCAATGTCTGATCGGACGGGGTCTGACACCCCGCACCCCCACCAATCAGGCCGGAAATCCTCAGTTCTGGAGTTGCTCTGTCTTCTGATGGCTGCGGCCGGATACTGCACATCCAACTCCTATTGATTTGAAGGGAAGACTGATGTGCAGTACCTGGCTGCTGCCCCTATCAGAAGGAGGGGCAACTCCGTAACTGAGCATTTCCAGCCCCTGCTGCCGCGCTGGCATCGGGAGCAGCTGATCGATGGGCGGTGCGGGGGTGTCTGACCCTGGCCGATCAGACATTGATGACCTATTTTAAGGATAGGCCATCAATGTTAAAATAGTGGACAAAATCTTTAAATAAAGTTTCTACATCCTTGTGGAAGGCTGACTCCTTTGAGGCACCTATGAACCAGCTGTTTTATTTCCGTCATCTTTGTGTAATTTACTGTACCGGTTAATTTATATTTTATAGATATGGCAATACAAAATTTTTGTTTTTTTTTTTTTGTTAGAATGAGTGATTTTTAAATTTTTAGCTTTTTACATATATAATTTTTTTTAATCTTGCAATCATTTGCCTATACTCTATATTGCAATACTACAGTATAGGTCTCGGTCCCACATGCATTTAACATCAATCCGATAAAACATTTGGATTGCACTTGCACCATTGTTAAACAATTAGGCAGTGTACAGCTGCAATTTCATGCCGAATCGGCATGAAAATAAATCGCAGTATGCTGTGACTGTCAGCGTGTGAAACAGGCCTAAAGCGCTGTATCATTGCATTTCACATGTTGAGAAAATTGCTCTCAGCTATTGTGGGGACATCTTCTTTCATTTCCGTGTTATGGCCTACTGAATGAAGGACTTGCCGAAAATGATCTAGTTAGGTGACAAATACTTTCATTGCTAATATCTCCACAACAGAGACGAAAATATATATATATATATATATATATATAATAATAATAATTAATTTTATTCATTTATATAGCGCTATTAATTCCACAGCGCTTTACATACATTGGCATATATAATATATATATATAATATATATATATAATATATAAAAAATAATAAATAAATCTGTTCAGCTTCCGTGTGCAGTTCAACATGAAAATTTTGGTGAAAGACCTTCAAGGCCAAATTACAATCTGACCCTAAGGGGTTAAACAATTCTGCAATATTATCAGGTTGCCAGCAGATGGCAGACATAACCTTCAGACAAAACATACACCAGTCACAAAAAGTGAGGGATATTTGGCTTTCGGGTGAAATTTCAGGATGATCCCATAATGTCCTTTTCAGGTGAACTTAATGTGACCGTATCTAAACTTTTAAATGCACGTGTCCAACTGTTCAATGTTTCAGCACTTTTTGCACAACCTGCTGTTCTCTAACAAGGAGCTTAATGGCAAAATTCACAACTGGTGTTTGATCCATGAATCGCCCAGTAAATTTAATGATTCAGTTAGAATTGGTATTAAACAGTCCTCCTCATAATACTGTTCACTTTTTGACATCATGACATCAAGGCAACACCTAACAATTGATCATCAGTACCTCGCCACTGCGAGGCTTGAAGCAGGATGTTCTCAGATGGAAGTGGCCACTGAGCTTAGAGTGTCATCAGCAGGTTGCAACAGAGACTGGAAGAGTCACAGCAAGGCATAGAAGTGGATGACCTTTGGCCACATCTCACACTGATGACCACTTCATTGTGAACAATGCTTTTTGGAACCAGATGATGACTGTCACACAACTCCAGGCACATTTAAGGGAGGTGAGAGGCAACCAAGTGTCACGTCAGACCATTCAAAACTGTTTATATCAGCGTGGTCCTTGTGCTAGATGTTCTGCAAGGATACCTGACCCCACCACCAGGCAGAGGTGCCATCTACACCGGACGAGGGACCACTGAGCCTCAGTGCTGATGAAAGTTGATTCACACTGATCAGAAATGATGGCCACCAACGATGTTTGAGACGTCAAGAAGAGCGCTATGCATCAGCCACTGCTGTCACCAGACGAGACTTGTGTTAGTGTGGGCAGGTGAGTCTAGTCAATACATAGCTGCTCTACACTCTGAATGTTGCAGTGACAATCCCCTACTACCTGATTAACCAACCTTAATCCAGTGATTGTGCCTCTGCATGAACACAGGCCTAATTTAATCTTCATTGATGACCATTTCCAGCTCATCAATGTTGCATCATTAGGGAACGGCTGCTGGAGACTGGCGAACCTCAAATGAATCCCACAGAAAACTAATGAGATCAGCTGAGTCGCCGTGTAGAGGTCGTAGCGCTGTACCCCAGAACCTCAATGACCTGAGGCCTGATCTTCGAGAAGAGTGGGATGCCATGCCTCCTCAGACAATGACTTCAATTGTGAACAGCAGGAGATATTGTTGTGTAGCTGTAATTGATGCTCAAAGCCACATGACAAGTTATTGAGATGTTGACATTTTTGGAGAGGTATACGCATCATGGTTGTTGGCTTTTGTTTCAATAAATTGTTTGAGATGAGGAAATCCCCATTACATGCCCTAATTTCATGATAAAATATCACTGTATTGTGAACTTTTTACAGTTTCTATACATTTCACCTGAAAGCCAAATATCCCTAACTTTTTGTGAGTAGTGTATCTTGCCATGTGTTTACATATAAAAGCTAGTTGCTATAAGCTGGGCAGCAGTCTTGTAGCGCTGGGGTCCTGGGTTCAAATCCCACCAAGGACAACATCTGCACAGTCTGTATGTTCTCCCCGTGTTTGCGAAGGTTTCCTCCGGGTTCTCCAGTTTCCTCCCACACTCCAAAAACATACAGAAAGGGAATTTTTAGATTGTGAGCCCCAATAGGGACAGTGTTGCTGATGTATGTAAAGCGCTGTGGAAGTATGAATAGCGCTATATAAGTGAATAAATAGTAGTAGTATTATTATTACTGCCCAAAAAACTCTTCTAGATGCTTTCTGGGCCAGGCATAAATTTACTCAGAGACTGTATCTAACTAATGCTGAATCTTAACTGTGAATAATAGTGCTTTCAGTTGTCATGTGAATTTTCATATGGAATTGCATACATTGAGGTCACTCTTATCAACCAGCTTCTCATTATGATTCTTTCAATTGAAAAATGAGAGAAGCTCCTTGTTGCGTGACTGGGAGTATGAAACTCTTATGTGTGGTCATGCTGAGATTGTCAATCAACAGAACATTAGTGGAATAATGGGGACATGGGGGATTTACCCAAAATCCCCAATTTCTGAACTGTTGATGAGAATACATAATAAAGTAACCCCCTTTCTATCACAGATATGGGCCACGGACATGAACACCACGGGCCTGAGAAGATACCCATTCCAGATTACAGGCGATGGAAAATAGAGGGGACACCTCTGGAAGATGTACAGAAGAAACTTGCAAAAAAGGGACTGAGGGATCCATGGCTAAGGTAAAATTCAGATTAAAGCTTATACTGCACAAAAAGCTGGTGGTAGAGAGGACATCTGAAAGTCTCTTGCAACATATTCGAAGTCCTCGCACTTGGGATTTCCTCAGTTGTACTGCGGTCAATAGGGTATAGTGTAATTCTTTTTATATGGGAAAAAGCACACTGAATTAGAGCATAGTGATTTATATAAATGACTTGTGTATAAAATATGGTGATAAGTAGATATGTGCAAATCCCCTCAAAAGACAAAAGGTTTCCCTGTATCTGGAGGAAAAAAGGCTCAATCTCCAGAGGAGACGTTGCTGCTTTTTACCATGAGAACGATCATCTGTAAAACAGCCGACCTCTGGAGCGGGACACAGCGGGAACGGGACACAGCGGGAACGGGACACAGCGGGAACAGGCTGATGATATGAACATATATATTCGTCCTTTGAATGTTGATCCAGTCTGATCGACAATAGGAATAAGGTGGGGAACTTTAGCTTTTTTTGAGGGGGCAGACTTGTTTATGCCTTCTAGGTTTGAGGGGGTTTTTTACATTCTTCTGGATCAATAAAGATAAAGTTTCTGAACATTTACTTATCCACTTTCCTTTATCAACAATTTTTGAAATTCCTTTGGTTGCACTTGATGGGTCTTTGTTTTCACCTATGAAACCCACGTAACTGAATCTGTATTTCTAAGGCTAGTTTCACACCTGCGTTGAACGGGATCCGTAGCATTGCATTGTGTGACGCATGCAACGGATGCGTTGCATATAGTGGCACAACGCATGGTACAGATCGTACAAAATAACGCAGTCCGTTGTAGTTTTTTTTTCCTTGACTTTACACATCTGAGCATGCGCAGTTGTGTAAAGTCAGGTGCGTTAACGGAATCCGTCAAATGACTCAATCTAACGGAATCCGCCACCATAGGCGTCCATTATAAAAACAACGGACGCCTAACGGATTCCTGCAGATTGCGTTTTTTTGACACTCCGCCAAGCGCAGAAAAACGTTACATGCTGCGTTCCATCCGCCCGACGCAGCGTCAAAATAACAACGCTGCGTCGTCCAGCGGATGCAACGCAGACACTTGCGTTACAGTACGTCGTCCATACAAGTCTATGGAGAATAGCGCAGTGCGTTAACGGACTGCGCTATTCTCCATAGTGACGGACTGCGCTGAACGCAAGTGTGAAACTAGCCTAAGCCTTTCAATCCTAATTCAAAGCCACACCATAAAAATCCCATGAGCCAAAATTTGATAATTTTTTTTTTCCCATTATCAGTTTTTTAAAATTCGTGACTGTTGGCTGCTGCGTTTATAGACTCTTGGAATTTCCATTGACAGCTCATATCCACCACCATAAGACTACCGTTGTTTATTTGCTGTCCACATGGTACAGGGAAAACACATACTTCTGTGATTTCCCCGGAGATATCAATATATTCCCCCTCTCCTGATCTTGAAATTGAAAATAGTTTTATGAAAAATAGACTGGAACAGGCCGATTTATCTCTCAGATAGTTAGTGCACCTTCCTCCCTCATTATAGTAGCTTGACGTAAAGGGTAGCTCTCATGTAATGAAATGATTTAAAAATTGTAGGGACTCCTATGTGCTGATCCTGAGATCCCCACTAGAGTTGAGTGAGCACCTAACTATCCGTCCTCGCTATACTCATACTCCTAACGAGTACTGTCTAATACTCGCGTATTCGTCCCGAATAGCATGTGCAATGCAAGTCAATGGGGAATACTCGCAATGTAACGAGTAACCCCAATTTCGCACTATTCGCTACTCGCATGAATAGTACAGCATTTGTTTTACTCATTACTTTGCTAGTTTTTCCCCATTGACTTGCATTGAACACACTATTCAGAATGAATACGTTAGTATTATTATAAGTATACAGTGCCTACAAGTAGTATTCAACCCCCTGCAGATTTAGCAGGTTTGATAAGATGCAAATAAGTTAGAGCCTCCAAACTTCAAACAAGAGGAGGATTTATTAACAGATGCATAAATCTTACAAACCAACAAGTTATGTTGCTCAGTTAAATTTTAATAAATTGTCAACATAAAAGTGTAGGTCAATTATTATTCAACCCCTAGGTTTAATATTTTGTGGAATAACCCTTGTTTGCAATTACAGCTAATAATCGTCTTTTATAAGACCTGATCTGGCCGGCACAGGTCTCTGGCGTTATCTTGGCCCACTCCTCCATGCAGATCTTCTCCAAGTTATCTAGGTTCTTTGGGTGTCTCATGTGGACTTTAATCTTGAGCTCCTTCCACAAGTTTTCAATTGGGTTAAGGTCAGGAGACTGACTAGGCCACTGCAACACCTTGATTTTTTTCCCTCTTGAACGAGGCCTTGGTTTTCTTGGCTGTGTGCTTTGGGTCGTTGTCTTGTTGGAAGATGAAATGACGATCCATCTTAAGATCCTTGATGGAGGAGCGGAGGTTCTTGGCCAAAATCTCCAGGTAGGCCGTGCTATCCATCTTCCCATGGATGCGGACCAGATGGCCAGGCCCCTTGGCTGAGAAACAGCCCCACAGCATGATGCTGCCACCAGCATGCTTGACTGTAGGGATGGTATTCTTGGGGTCGTATACAGTGCCATCCAGTCTCCAAACGTCACGTGTGTGGTTGGCACCAAAGATCTCGATCTTGGTCTCATCAGACCAGAGAACCTTGAACCAGTCTGTCTCAGAGTCCTCCAAGTGATCATGAGCAAACTGTAGACGAGCCTTGACATGACGCTTTGAAAGTAAAGGTACCTTACGGGCTCGTCTGGAACGGAGACCATTGCAGTGGAGTACGTTACTTATGGTATTGACTGAAACCAATGTCCCCACTGCCATGAGATCTTCCCGGAGCTCCTTCCTTGTTGTCCTTGGGTTAGCCTTGACTCTTCGGACAAGCCTGGCCTCGGTATGGGTGGAAACTTTCAAAGGCTGTCCAGGCCGTGGAAGGCTAACAGTAGTTCCATAAGCCTTCCACTTCCGGATGATGCTCCCAAAAGTGGAGACAGGTAGGCCCAACTCCTTGGAAAGGGTTTTGTACCCCTTGCCAGTCTTGTGACCCTCCACGATCTTGTCTCTGATGGCCTTGGAATGCTCCTTAGTCTTTCCCATGTTGACCAAGTATGAGTGCTGTTCACAAGTTTGGGGAGGGTCTTAATTAGTCAGAAAATGCTGGAAAAAGAGATAATTAATCCAAACATGTGAAGCTCATTGTTCTTTGTGCCTGAAATACTTCTTAATACTTTAGGGGAACCAAACAGAATTCTGGTGGTTTGAGGGGTTGAATAATAAATGATCCTCTGAATAAACTTTTCACAATTTAAAAAAAAAAATAAAAAAAGAAATAACATTCTTTTTTGCTGCAGTGCATTTCACACTTCCAGGCTGATCTACAGTCCAAATGTCACAATGCCAAGTTAATTCCGAATGTGAAAACCTGCTAAATCTGCAGGGGGTTGAATACTACTTGTAGGCACTGTAGCTAGTACAAATAGTTATGCACTCCCTCAACTCTAATCCCCGCTGATCCAACACAACACTGATTCATGATCTGCACACAGAGTTGTATGGGCTCGAAAAATGGTAAGTCTATGGGTCCATACGTGAGCAGACCCATATACTTACTTTTGAGCCCACATATTTAGGCGTTGTGTACTTAAGTGGTGTTTTGACTGATCAGTGGGTGATCTCTGGGCTCCAGCCCCCACCAATCAGTAGCCCCTATGATCTCAATAAAAAATGTATGTAGTTCAAAACAATAGCTACCTGTTAAATTGACATCAAACAGAACGAAGTCACCCTCCTTCCAACACTCCACCTAAAACACAAATTTTGAGGTCAAATATTCAAAGCGTTTTCAGAAAACTGGCATACAACACTTTGAAAAGTTGCAAAATTGTTGCTCAACTTTTTAATTAGCCAAAAATGTAGCCTCTTTTGACATTTTAACGATCATTCCGGTCAACTCTGCCAACATGGGTACAGCAAGGGTGGAACGGAGCGTGACGGCGCCCATACAGCTATTTCATCAGAGGTTACTGTGTAGCTTGTGCCAGAAATGTTACTCTAGTCAGAGAATGCCAATGAGAAGGGGAAGGGGTTTCCCACAAAAAAAAAGTTCATTTTAATCAATAAATCTGGGAATAATAAGTTCCACAATTGGATGTGATTAAGAAACTGTTCCTGTGCTGAGATAATCTGATATGTGTCCCTGCTGTGTCTGTGATTCATTTTGAGGTGAAACATTCCCCTGCCTGTTTTTAAAAAATTGATTTACTTCAAAGAAAGGAAATATTTGTGATCCCGTGCTGTAATGTCTTTATACTCTTTTGATTCCTCCCCTGCCCAGGAGCTGTGGTATGATCAGACCATGTCCCTGTACGGTCAGACACGGCCATTACACAGTACACAGCAGGGACATACTCTGTATATAAGAGTATATCAGCACAGGAACTTTTTTTTTTTATTAACCACATTCAATTGTGGAACTTAATAATATTTCAAGATCTATTGATTAAAATGAACTTTGTGTGACAACCCCATTAAGTGGCGTGTACCTCCTAATGAATTTGGCTCCTCTTACTCCACATCGTCCCTTCAGTCAGACTGATATAGAGCATGCCAAGCTTAAAGGGAACCTGTGATCAGAAATTGAGCTTTAAATCTAAAAGATTCCCCCTCTGCAGCTCCTGGGCTGCATTCTAGCAAGCTTCCTGCACTTTTTGTGCCCCCTTTTAAACCAAATAAAACACTTTATAAAGTTGTACCTTTTTGCCTGCAATTCTTGTAAATTCTCCATGTGGGCGGGCCGTGTGGTGTCGGTTACTGTCCCTCCTTCTGGTTTACGCCGTCCCCCATTGCTTCATTTCATAGATCAGGACGCCGCCCACAGCGCCCGAGGTCCCGTGCACGCGAGGACTGCTGGTGACGTGGTCGCAGGCACGATATTTTGGTTGGCGCTGTGATTGCATTGCAAGTGCCCGCCCATAATACCGTGGCCGCGCTCTCCCCTTTGCCTCCTGCGTTCTGCGCAAGCGCTGGCCAAATGATCCGACGTCACCTTTCCCATCTTGCCCTGCAGCAGGAAATAGATGGGAGGAGCGGATCAGGCCACCACAGGTTACGAGGAGACGCTTGCGCAGAACGCAGGAGGCAAAGGGGAAAGTGCGGTCACGAGATTATGGGCGGCACTTGCTGATGACACTCACAGCGCCGCCCATAACCTCGTGCCCGCGCAAAGAGTCACCAGCGGTCACACGTGCACACAGTGCTCGGCACCGCTACAGTCGCACAGCGCATGCGCGGGACCACGGGCGCCCAGGGGCGGCATCCTGAGGTTTGAAATTCAGAGTTCGGGGGCGGCGTAAATCTGCTGGAGGAACAGCAACTGATCCCAGAGAGCCCGCCCCCATGAACGATTTACAAAATTTGCATACGAAAAGGTACAAGTTTATAAAGTATTTATTTTGGTATAAAAGGGGCCACATAAACTATAGGAAGAATTGCTAGAATGCAGCCCAGGAGCTGCAGAAGGGGAAACTTTTTTAGGTTTACAGGTACATTTCTGATGACAGGTTCCCTTTAATGAATCAGTCTCTTTATTTTTGTTCTCACTAATTTTTAGGCTTACTTTTTTCTGGTTAAAGATTATGGGTCTGACTCACGAAGGTGTTTCCCCCAGAATACTGCTGTTGAACGTCTTGAAATGTCACTGAATTTTATCGTGAAGGTGCTCTAGAACTGTTGACTTTTGGCATTTTCACACTAGTTTTAGCCAGGTCCTCCTCCTCGCCCGTCTGATAAATTCATCAAAAGTTATGGTGTAACTTACGTGAGAAATGTTATTCTAATTTATGGTAGAAGTAAGATTGTTGGCGAGGGGCAGAGAGGCACAACACTTAATAATTAGGCACATCTGCTCTCTGGCATGCGCCTCTGAAGGAGTTTGGCACTTCTTATTCCTGCATGCACCTCATTTAAGGGAACCTGTCATGTGAAGAAAGCTATTAACCTACATATATGGATAATCTGCAGGTTAATGGCATCCTGAACCTGCCAGTGCCCCGCTGCTGGGAGGAAATTACCTTTATTACTTTGCACAGTGTTTGCCTTCTGGTCACAGTGGCGGTGCTGGTGCGGCTTCAGCCACCGCTCAGGTTATAGTGACTGAACTTGCACCAGCGCCTCCACTATGACTGTGAATAACACACTCTCGGGAGGAATATAGTTAATTTCCTCCCAGCAGCGGGGCTCTCACCATGTGCATCAGGCAGGCTCAGACTGTTACTAACCTCCAAATTAACCCATATCTCCAGGTTTATAGTGGTGTGTGTGTTTTTTTTTTTTTTGTTTTTTTTTTGTTTTTTTTACATGACCGGTTCCCTTTAAAACAGATATATGAAATGCCTGCATAGGCCCTTTGTGATGTCACATGATTTCTAACCAGCTCAGAAAATGATCATGAGAATCAGCCTGTTCCTCAGGAGTTATTTATTCTAAATCACATGCCCCTTTTCAGAGATCTTATGATTCAAATTGAAGATCAAACATTGTTTCTCTGTAAAGGGAATCCTGACACCAGATGCAACCTAAGCTGAGAGCAGCATAACTTACTGGGCCGCTTGCTGTAGTTTTAATAAAATCCCTGATTTATCAGCAGATTGTCCCAAGTGGACTAGTAAACCTGCTGCCATGTTGTCCTCCATATGTATGACCTCTGTATAACCCCCGCCCCCACACCACTGATTGATAGCTTTCTGTGTACACTGTGCATAGGCAAACAGCTGTCAATCAGTGGTGTTGGTGAGGTTATACAACTGATAGAACTGCAGCAAATAAAATAGTGATTTTAACAAAACTACAGCAAGCAGCCCAGTAAGTGACAAATCGCTGAAATCGGGGTTTCTACTCCCTACATCATGCATATTTCAGATGGGGTAGCAAAACCTGGTGACTGATTCCTTTTAACAACATCACTTTTTCAGCTACAGAGAACGGCTTCAAAGAGTGGCCTATACCCTTAAAGTACTGTCTCGTCATCCACCATTGATTGTCCATGTAAGTGGAGAAAAACTTGCCATTTTTGGGTCACTGCAAAAAATAGTTCCTGTTGTTCAAGGATCATTGTAAGATAAGAGACAGTGTAAACTTGTATTTCTCAATTCCAGTGAATGGCCTATCCAGCGCCGTCCAGAGCTGCTCACTTCCGCATTACAAGTGAGCGGTGCCAATGACGTTACCACCCGCACATCTGCCATGACACCTAAACCACCAATACTTGCTCATCGCGCATGCATTTTGGTAGATGAGTGAGACGAGACATCATCAAGATCTCTCATTTCTGATGCGGATGTGGATGGCGCCCATCAACCCCTTTTAAGAACCACCATGTTTTCAGGATTTCATTGTATTACATATGTGATGTAATTAACTTTCCCTCTGATATTCTCTCGTCAAATGAAGAATCATTTGGGGTACCCCAGGCTGAAGTTGAGAAACAAGGCTGAGTGTTTGTGTGTAAATATACTATTCTTTTATTTTTCAGGAATGAAGCATGGCGATTCATGGGAGAATTTTCTAAACCAATCACCATAAACCAAGTTATCTTCAAAGGATTTAGATGGGGCTTTGCTGCTTTTGTGGTGGCACTTGGTGTAGAATACGCTTTCTTTCCTCCCAAGAAAACCGGCGGCCACCATTGAACAATGATGACGGCTGTTTGGAAATCTGTAGATTAAAACTTTATTAAATGTTTGTTGTAAATATACACTTTGTATTTTCATGTTACTGGCTGAATCTTCTAATGATCCGCACAATGAACAGTCCATTCGAACAGTCTGAAAATACATTTCACGCTTTTGAAAGAAAAGCCCTTATGCCATTGTATCCAGTTTTAAACACTATAAATGTCTAAAACAATAGTTGGGAATTACCTACCATTCCTGAGAACGGGGATTTCTGCTTCTGCGTGCACAATGTGTGTGGTCTCCTTCCAGTAATGTCTATGCTCTGGCCCTTTTTCTTATCTCAATAGACCATATTGATGATTTTTCATTCATATTTAATGATTTACAGAGGTGTTGCTTTATAACCCGATATCACCCATACAGTGCCTTGCGAAATTATTCAACCCCTTGGCATTTTTCTCACAACCTGGAATTTCACTGTTTTTCTGCGGGTTTGCACCAGTTTATGTAAAGCACATGCCTACAACTGTGAATATTTGGTTGTCTTTCTATTGTGAAGCTAATAACAAATAGGACAAAACGGAAAACTCCAGTGTTCATAACTATTCACCAGACTAAACTCAGTACTTTGTAGACCCTCTTTTTGCTGCACATCCCTTTTGGCTAAATCTGAGCTTTTCACATCCTGCCACTGGGCTTATTGACCATTCCTCAAAGCAAAACTGCTCCAGCTCCTTGAAGTTATATGGTTAGCAATCTTCTAGTCTGACCACAGATTCTCAGTTGGATTAAATTCTGGGCTTTCACTAGGTCACTCCAATACATTTACAAATTTCCCATTAAACCACTCAAGTGTTGCTTTAGCAGTCATTGTCTTGTTGGAAGATGAATCTGTGTCCAGTCTTAAATCACTGACATACTGAAAAAGGTTTTGCTCAAGAATGTCCCTGTATTTTGCATCATCCATCTTCACCTCAACTTAGACCATTTTCCTTGTTCCTGCTGTCAAAAAAAACATCTCCACAACATGATGCTGCCACCATGTTTCACTGTGGGGATGGTGTTCTTGGGGTGCTTAGTTGTGTTGGTTTGGCGCCAGCCTTAAGCGGGCTTTACACGCTGCGATCTTGCTAGCGAGATCGCAAGCGATCGTACCCGCCCCCGTGGGTTGTGCAACACGGGCAAATCGCTGCCCGTGGTGCACAACCTTGCTTAACCCCGTCACACGCACTTACCTGCCCTGCGACGTCGCTCTGGCCGGCGAACCGCCTCCTTTCTAAGGGGGTGGTTCATGCGTCGTCACACGTCCAATAGAAGCGGAGGGGCAGAGATGAGCGGGACATAACATCCCGCCAACCTCCGTCCTTAATTGCCAGTGGAGGCAGGTAAGGAGATGTTCGTAGGTCCTGCGGTGTCACACACACCGATGTGTGGTGCCGCAGGAATGACGAACAACATCGCTAATAAGCAGAAAACTATTTTTTTTTGTTTCAGGACGACCTCTCCGGGGTAAAGTATTTTGACCGCTTTTGCGATCGTTTAAGGTCACACACTGCGATATTGTTAATGACGACGGATGTGCGTCACAAACACCGTGACCCTGATGATAATTCATTAACGATATCGTAGCGTGTAAAGCCCGCTATAGTGTTTATCTTGGTGGCCAAAAAGTTAAATTTTGGTCTCCTCTGACCACAACACCTGCCTCCACATTCCACATATTCATGAAGTCTTCCACATGTTTTTGACAAAATCAAAAAAAGCTTTCAATTTTTGGCTGCAAATAACTTTTTTTTTTTTTTTTCTTTTTGCTAGCCACTTTCATAAAAGCGAGCTCTATGTAGTGTATGGCTTACTGTGGCCATATGGAAAGATAACTCCAATAAATGCAAAAGAGAAAAAATGTGCTCATACTTGTATACAGGATCACCACAAATGAATAAATACGAAGAAAGATATATGTGTAAAAACAGCAAATGTTTATTGATAAGGACCACAAAAAATACAAACACCAAAATGCGTTAAAAACATTTAAAAAACTGACTAACATGTATCCACCAGTCAACACCTAAGCCATCCATAATAAATGTGGATGAAGAGGCTAAATAGAACTCTATAGTGTCACACATGCAAATGGGATTAGCATAGATAAATAAAAAATATGATAGCAATATGATAACAAAGGCTACTGAGAAGCTAATGCCTGGTCACACAGCTAATAAAATAGACCACAATATATAAGTATACAAATACTGTGTATCGTACTACAGTCATATGAAAAAGTTTGGGCACCCCTATTAATGTTAACCTTTTTTCTTTATAACAATTTGGGTTTTTGCAACAGCTATATCAGTTTCATGTATCTAATAACTGATGGACTGAGTAATATTTTTAGATTGAAATGAGGTTTATTGTACTAACAGAAAATGTGCAATCCGCATTTAAACAAAATTTGAACGGTGAAAAAGTATGGGCACCCTTATCAATTTCTTGATTTGAACACTAACTACTTTTTACTGTCTTACTAAAGCACTAAATTGGTTTTGTAACCTCATTGAGGTTTGAACTTCATAGGCAGGTGTATCCAATCATGAGAAAAGGTATTTAAGGTGGCCACTTGCAAGTTGTTCTCCTATTTGAATCTCCTATGAAGAGTGGCATCATGGGCTCCTCAAAACAACTCTCAAATGATCTGAAAACAAAGATTATTCCACATAGTTGTTCAGTGGAAGGATACAAAAAGTTGTCTCAGAGATTTAAACTGTCAGTTTCCACTGTGAGGAACATAGTAAGTAAGTAAGTAAGGAACAGTCAAGGACAATCCACAGACCACCTCCAAAGACCTGCAGCATCATCTTGCTGCAGATGGTGTCAATGTGCATCGGTCAACAATACAGCGCATGTTGCACAAGGAGAAGCTGTATGGTAGAGTGATGCGAAATAAGCCGTTTCTGCAAGCACGCCACAAACCGAGTTGCCTGAGGTATGCAAAAGCACATTTGGACAAGCCAGTTACATTTTGGAAGAAGGTCTTGTGGACTGATGAAACAAAGATTGAGTTGTTTGGTCATACAAAAAGGCGTAATGCATGGAGGCAAAAAAACACGGCATTCCAAGAAAAGCACTTGCTACCCACAGTAAAATTTGGTGGAGGTTCCATCATGCTTTGGAGCTGTGTGGCCAATGCCGGCACCGGGAATCTTGTTAAAGTTGAGGGTCGCATGGATTCAACTCAGAATCAGCAGATTCTTGACAATGTGCAAGAATCAGTGACGAAGTTGAAGTTAAGCAGGGGATGGATATTTCAGCAAGACAATGATCCAAAACATCGCTCCAAATCTACTCAGGCATTCATGCAGAGGAACAATTACAATGTTCTGGAATGGCTATACCAGTCCCCAGACCTGAATATCATTGAAAATCTGTGGGATGATTTGAAGCGTGCTGTCCATGCTCGGCGACCATCAAACTGAACTGAACTGGAATTGTTTTGTAAACAGGAATGGTCAAATATACCTTCATCCAGGATCCAGGAACTCATTAAAAGCTACAGGAAGCAACTAGAGGCTGTTATTTTTGCAAAAAGAGGATCTACAAAATATTAATGTGACTTTTATGTTGAGGTGCCCATACTTTTGCACCATTCAAATTTTGTTTAAATGCGGATTGCACATTTTCTGTTAGTACAATAAACCTCATTTCAATCCAGAAATATTACTCAGTCCATCAGTTATTAGATATATGAAACTGAAATAGCTGTTGCAAAAACCCAAATTGTTATAAAGAAAAAAGGTTAACATTAATAGGGGTGCCCAAACTTTTTCATATGACTGTAAATGTACCAGACCTGTTCCTGGATAAGCTGGTGTGACCTGGATCTTGCGCTGCCTGGTTAAAAATTGTCCCAAAATAAAGAGACAGTAAAGATGCTAAACCATAGTGATTTGAGTCATGAGGCCTATACAGCA
The DNA here is from genome assembly GCF_048569485.1 of Anomaloglossus baeobatrachus. Lineage (NCBI taxonomy): Eukaryota > Metazoa > Chordata > Amphibia > Anura > Aromobatidae > Anomaloglossus > Anomaloglossus baeobatrachus. The sequence goes on along the minus strand of NC_134359.1, from coordinate 119,871,163 downwards.
AAAATTTGGGCAGAAACCTGCCCCACACGTATCGCCGCCAGCACTATGTGGCTTTCTCAAGGGCTGAAGCTCAATTAGAAGCAAGACCCTTTTGGCCACCTCCTGACATCATTTGGGTTTTAATCGCAGGGGTGGTGCTGGCGCAAGCAGGTTCGGTCACTGCTCTGTGTACAGAGAGCGGCGGCTGTAATCCATGACCCCCGCAGTGACTGACAGCTGGCTCTAATGTTGTGTTGGCTGTCAGTCACTGCAGGGGGCACGGTTATAGCCCTTTTCAGACTGCGACATTTGAAAGAAGGATTGTTCGGAAAAGAGAAGGTGAGATATACCATAAGTTCTATGTCATGCCAACTGTAAGACATCCTTAGATCACTCATATGGTGAGGTTACCTTTCATCCATGGAGGGGCCCTCTCAGTTTTCCCCAAGAACACTGCCAGGAATAAAGAATGATCTCTAAACATCCTATAAGAACAACGTCTCCCAGCGATTCAGAAGCAATTTGGTGATGAACTTTGTTTTTCCAGCATGACGGAGACCATGTTAAAAACAAAAGTGATAACAGGGAACAAAACCATTGACATGGCCAGGAAACTCCCTAGATCTCAATCCCAAGGAGAATCTGAGGTCAATCCCCAAAAACCAGGCAGACGAACAAAAACCCAAATTATGATAAACAAGTACTGACTAGAAAAGAATGTCTTGTCATCAAACAGGATCTTGCTCAGAGGCTAATATACAGGACAAAGGGCAGAAGTCTTGAAAACTAAAGCTGGGTTCACACATAGCGACAACGACGTCGCTGTTACGTCACCATTTTCTGTGACGTAACAGTGACCTTGTAAGTCGCTGTTATGATTGCTGCTTAGTTGTCAAACACAGCGACGCAGCAGCGATCATAACGTCGCTACATGTGCAGGGAGCCGCGCACACTGCTTAGCGCTGGCTCCCTGCTCTCCTACCTACAGTGCACATTGGGTTAATTACCTTGGTTACCCGATGTTTACCGTGGTTACAGCTTACCGCAGCTGCCAGATGCCGGCTCCTGCTCTCTGCTTCCTTCATTTCGTCAATCTCTAGCTGTCACACACAGCGATCTGTGCGTCACAGCGGGAGAGCAACAATAAAAAAACGAACCAGGGCTGTGTGTAACGAGCAGCGATCTCACAGCAGGGGCCAGATCGCTGCTCAGTGTCACACACAGCGAGATCGCTAATGAGGTCACTGCTGCGTCACAAAAAGCGTGACTCAGCAGCGATCTCAGCAGCGAGCTCGCTGTGTGTGCAGAACCCCTAAGGGTGAATACTGTAAATATTGAGTCCTTATATTAACGTATGTCAATAGGTTTAAAAACGTATGAAATCCTGATAATTCTTCACTGACCATAGAAACAGCTGACTAAAAGATCTAAATACTGCTGAATCAGCAAACTTTGTGAAGACCACAACTGTGCCAGTCTCAAAACTTTAGGCCAAAAATAAACCTCCCTCTGAAGAAGCAGCACTATTAACTAGTAATAATGATGCAAAACAAGCATTGGGGTTCTTCTTAAGGTCTGGCAGTTAGGTGTAGGTGTGTGACCCCCCCCTGACTCTATCAGGGTGTCAGAGGGAACTGCACCTCTGTCTCTCATGGTGTAGAACTCACCCTCCATGGTTCTGGGTTCCTACACACTGGTATTGCTTCCATCAGCACTCAAATCCTAACCACACCTCACACCACACTCTGTCAGGCGGCACACCAGTGGGTGGTCTAGCTGGAAAAGGGCCACCCGCCTAGGGGTCAGGCAGAGCGGTGGGAGGGATATAGTCAGTTAAGAGTAGCCCTCAGAGAGTGAGGAGCTGAGGGAGTTGGAGCTCCCTGGGTGACTTTGATTAGGTCGCAGATGGTGGTCTGGGACCAGAGGAGTCGGAGACCCGGTCGCAGGGTATTGCAAAAGGGTGTACCAACTTAGTTTTGGAGAACAGTTGGCACCGGAAAGTCCAGTAACCGGAGAAAATTAACTTTTTTCCTACCAGAAACTGCTTAGTCATACAAGTGTACCTACAGTTAGGTCCAGAAATATTTGGACAGTGACACAAGTTTTGTTATTTTAGCTGTTTACAAAAACATGTTCAGAAATACAATTATATATATAATATGGGCTGAAAGTGCACACTCCCAGCTGCAATATGAGAGTTTTCACATCCAAATCGGAGAAAGGGTTTAGGAATCATAGCTCTGTAATGCATAGCCTCCTCTTTTTCAAGGGACCAAAAGTAATTGGACAAGGGACTCTAAGGGCTGCAATTAACTCTGAAGGCGTCTCCCTCATCAACCTGTAATCAATGAAGTAGTTAAAAGGTCTGGGGTTGATTACAGGTGTGTGGTTTTGCATTTGGAAGCTGTTGCTGTGACCAGACAACATGCGGTCTAAGGAACTCTCAATTGAGGTGAAGCAGAACATCCTGAGGCTGAAAAAAAAGAAAAAAATCCATCAGAGAGATATCAGACATGCTTGGAGTAGCAAAATCAACAGTCGGGTACATTCTGAGAAAAAGGGAATTGACTGGTGAGCTTGGGAACTCAAAAAGGCCTGGGCGTCCACGGATGACAACAGTGGTGGATGATCGCCGCATACTTTCACAACTTCAACTGAAGTCCAGAACACGCTCAGTGAAGTAGGTGTATCTGTCTCTAAGTCAACAGTAAAGAGAAGACTCCATGAAAGTAAATACAAAGGGTTCACATCTAGATGCAAACCATTCATCAATTCCAAAAATAGACAGGCCAGAGTTAAATTTGCTGAAAAACACCTCATGAAGCCAGCTCAGTTCTGGAAAAGTATTCTATGGACAGATGAGACCAAGATCAACCTCTACCAGAATGATGGGAAGAAAAAAGTTTGGAGAAGAAAGGGAACGGCACATGATCCAAGGCACACCACATCCTCTGTAAAACATGGTGGAGGCAACGTGATGGCATGGACATGCATGGCTTTCAATGGCACTGGGTCACTTGTGTTTATTGATGACATAACAGCAGACAAGAGTAGCCCGATGAATTCTGAAGTGTACCGGGATATACTTTCAGCCCAGATTCAGCCAAATGCCGCAAAGTTGATCGGACGGCGCTTCATAGTACAGATGGACAATGACCCCAAGCATACAGCCAAAGCTACCCAGGAGTTCATGAGTGCAAAAAAGTGGAACATTCTGCAATGGCCAAGTCAATCACCAGATCTTAACCCAATTGAGCATGCATTTCACTTGCTCAAATCCAGACTTAAGACGGAAAGACCCACAAACAAGCAAGACCTGAAGGCTGCAGCTGTAAAGGCCTGGCAAAGCATTAAGAAGGAGGAAACCCAGCGTTTGGTGATGTCCATGGGTTCCAGACTTAAGGCAGTGATTGCCTCCAAAGGATTCGCAACAAAATATTGAAACTAAAAATTTTTTTTTGGGTTTGGTTTATTTGTCCAATTACTTTTGACCTCCTAAAATGTGGAGTGTTTGTAAAGAAATGTGTACAATTCCTACAATTTCTATCAGATATTTTTGTTCAAACCTTCAAATTAAACGTTACAATCTGCACTTGAATTCTGTTGTAGAGGTTTCATTTCAAATCCAATGTGGTGGCATGCAGAGCCCAACTCGCGAAAATTGTGTCACTGTCCAAATATTTCTGGACCTAACTGTACGTGGCTACAGTCATCTCTGTAATGCTCCTGGGTGTGAATGGAGAGTGGATCCTCACAGCAAAATAGAATACCTGAGGGGCTTGACTATGGTTCTCACCAGGTTTCACCAGAGCCTCTGATGGTCAGTGTTGTGCTGCAGGTAGAAACCAGACACCACTCAAGGAGATTCGGTACCGCGACAGCTGACCCCAGGGGTAAGGACCCTGGCAGTCTCTGATGAGGCAGGCTCGGCCGATACGGGATGATGCAGCAATGGCCAGTGTAGCAGACTAAAGCGGGCTTTACACGCTACGAGATGGCTACACCGATCTCGTATTTTGTTACGCACATCTGGCTGCTGTAGCGATGTCGTTGTGTGTGACTCCTAGGAGCAATTTTGGATCGTTGCAAAAACGTCCAAAATCGCTCCTCGTTGACATGGGGGTCCATTCCCAATTATCGCTGCTGTCGCTGGGGCGAAGTTGATCCTCGTCCCTGCGGCAGCACATATCACTACGTGTGACGCCGCAGGAACGAGGAACCTCTCCTTACCTGCCACACGCCAGCAATGAGGAAGGAAGGAGGTGGGTGGTATGTTCGTCCCGCTCATCTCCGCCCCTCCACTTTGATTGGGCGGTCGCTTAGTGACGTCGCTGTGACGCCGAGCGAAACGCCCTCTTAGAAAGGAGGCGGATCGCCGGTCACAGCGACGTCGCCGAGCAGGTAAGTACGTGTGACGCTGCCGTAGTGATAATGTTCGCTACGGCAGCGATCTCCACATATCGGCATAACGATAGGGGCGGGTGCTATCACGCTCGCCATCGCTAGCATCGGCTAGCGATGTCGCAGCGTGTAAAGCCACCCTTAGCCGATAGGATAAGATGCAGTAGTGGCAGCTAGGACTATGAAACAGTCAAGAGTAAAGTAACTCAGCAGCACATAAGTAAGGGACCTCCACAACTAGCAACGCATCTTTAGGTATAGACCACAATGTGCAGGCACCTCCCTTAACAGGAGGGTGCCCTAGATATCCAATGACTCTTAGCCATAGGCTTACAGGAACTTCCTGGTTAGGGTGTTTTGGCACATTAAGAAAAGGTGAGGGCCATCTCAGAGCACTCCCAGGAGGCCTGTGTGGTGTGCAGGAACCAGGGACAGATCAGCCACCAGAGTGGCCGGTAAGGGCTTTACAATCGCTCACTATTCTGTTAGTGGGGGCTGTAAGTACGCCCCGGCACTTTGACTGCCAGGTGGCTGTGCAGTGTATCAATGCAAGCATGCTGAGAATATAGATAGACTCTAGTTCATCCAGCTCATAGCCAATTCTGGTAAGGAAATAAAAAAAACCCTAGCTATATTCAGAATATGCAGTTATAAAAAACAAGTCCATCTACTTTCCAAAGCGTTTCAAAGTAATACTTCTTATTTATGGCTCATATTTCATTGCTATGTATATACTCCTCCTTGACTGACCAACAACTAGTCTGAGGATAGAGTACCCCAAGCTTAATATACATATTATATGTACAATATATTAACAAAATAATGGATAAAACATCATGTTACATGATAACTAGTCAGGAAAACATTATATCATAGAATGTTATTGTTGGTAAACAGTCACAGTTGCACCACCCTCAATAACAATACATTAGATTGCATGGTTCAAACACACCGGGTAAGGCAGGTTTCACGTTTGCGTTGTTTCGACGCAAACGGACTCCGTCACAAATGTATTACAGTTCATTTATTTACAGTGGAAGAGCGACACCATGCTTCCTGCACTACACGCATGTGTCCACATGGTGTCGCGCTTACACTGTAAATAAATGAACTGTACTACATTAGTGACGGAGTCCGTTTGCGTCGAAACAACGCAAACGTGAAACCGGCCTAAAAAGGTCCATTAGGCCTTGTTGCTAAGTACCATTGTCTTACAATCCTAAACACATTTGAATGCGAAGATCTTCTCTATTCTGATAAGGCAGAATGATGTAACCGTCCTCCCTTCTGTGACACTGTGCAAAGTGTTCTGATAAAGCTGCCATTCATATTAGTACGCACTGTCTGACAGACACACTGCATTTTATACATGTTATCATATATACTGTATAGGTAGAAATATTTATGCTATGGTTTCTTTTTATACGTGTTGACATTACTTGTCATAACCTCTGTCGACATCCATAAAGCATGTAAATACTGTAAATTGTGGTCACATGTAATGGACATTCAAGCAAGTTGCGCTTTACATGTCACCAGTAAATAAGCTGGGAAACACCATCTGCCCTATAATATATGCTTTTCTAGGATTACCCTCACCTCATTTTGACTTAAACTTCTCAAAATTACATCTAGTCATAGAATTGTTAGGGTTTTCAGAAAAAAATATGCTTTTTCCTATTAAAAAGTATATTGTGTGGAGTACTGACATATAGATCACGATTCCCACTTTCACCTGGACCCTGGCACAAGTGGAAGTATCTATACAGATCTCGAGAGCACGTATGGGGGGGGGGTTCACAATTTTCCCCGTCTCTCACCATTATTTACATAAGTTGGTGGGAGAACAGATGCAGCTCTATACCCACCACATGTGATTTTGCAGATTCTCTGTTGGTATCGTCGCTACATCAATGACCTAATCGTGATATGGGGCAGTCACAAAGAATTTATAGCATATTTGAATAAATAAAATCTAAATTTAAGATTTACTTGGAAAAACAGACCTATGTGGTGTTGCCTGATTTATGCATTAAAGGGAATCTGTCAGCAAGTTTTTGCTACCTCTTCTGAGAGCAGCATGATGTAGGTAAAGAGATCCTGAATCCAACAATGTGTCACTTAGATTACTGGCTCCAGCCATCTTCACACAATCTGAATTTTTAACTTTAGTCATGTAGCTAAGCACAAGGAGCTGTCTTCACCCACACCAAACTCTCAATAGAGATTGTACATTGACAGTGAGGTCTTAGAAGAGGGGGCGTACCAGACTGCCGAGCCCGTACCAACTAGACCTAGCAATGATAATCAATGTGATAAAGCCTATAGTTTAAGGGAACCCATCACCAGATTTGGTGACTATAATCTGTGGCCACCACCAGTAGGCTCTTATATGCAGCATTCTAGAATACTGTATATATGAGCCCAGGCCGCTCTGTGTAACACAAAAAACACTTTTATTATACTCACCTGCGGGGCGGTCTGCTCCAATGGGTGTCGCTGCTCTCCGGTCCGGCGTCTCCTTTCTGCGGTGATCGCTGTCCTCCTTCTGCTGAGGCCCGAGTGCATGACATGTCCTACGTTATGCACACAAGCCGGCACTGAGGTCCTGCACAGGCACACTTTGATCTGCGGGCAGATCAAAGTATTGTAGTGCGCATGTCTTTAACCTTTCCTCTGGACTGCGCATTATAGTACTTTGATCTTCCCTCAAAAGGGCAGATCAAAGTGCACCTGTGCAGGACTGCAATGCCAGCCTGTGTGGATGACGTAGGACACGTCATCCATACTGGCCTGGGTAGAAGGAGGATGTTATAAAGAGAGGCCTAGGCACTTATATACAGTATTCTGGAATGCTGTATATCAGAGCTCAGTGGTGGTGGCCGCAGCTAATAGTTGTCAAATCTGGTGACAGTTTCCCTTTAAGTAAACAACAGCACAGAGACTGATAAGAGAGGCATAGTTAATTTTATTTTTTTTTAAACCCGTACAGCAGGAGTCGCAAACTCGGCTGGGTGGGTGTATTGGCCGCACACAGAAAAAAAAAATTTGAGGAGCCGCATTTTTTCAGGACAAAGTGACATTGTTAGTGGTACAATTTTTCCTTTCTATATACCCTTGGATCACTGTTTTTGAACATTTTTCATTTGTTTATTATAACAAATGTGTTTTTTTCAGTTATATATATATATATATATATATATACACACACTGTATATGTATATATATATATATATATATATATATATATATATATATATATACATACACACACACACACACACACACACACTTTTTTTTTACATTTTATCCCCTTTTTGTAAGTAATACAGTTTTACAATTAGCACCACATAGTGATTTTGGCCAACGTCTTGTAGTAATGTGCCCCATCCTGTCCCCCATTCTGTAAAAATGTGCTAATCCTTGTCCTCTTGTAGTAATGTGCTCATCCTTATTTCCGTCCAGTAGAAATGTACCCCCATACTGGTCCCTTTCTTGTAGTAATGTGCCCCATGCAGGACCCCTTCTTGTAGTAGTGTGCCCCATGCAGGTACCCTTCTTCAAGTAAGGCGGCTGTTATTGAATTCTCCAGCGAGAACTTGACTGTGCGAAGCACTGGCAAAACGGTCAGCTGAAATAAATAGCTGGCGGCTGCGGCCCCTGCACCGACCGCCATCTTTACCGGTTCCACGGGCCTGCAGGCCGCAAGAAGCAGCCTGAAGGGCCGCATGCGGCCCACGAGCCGTGTGTTTGAGACCTCTGCCCTACAGCATGCTGGCTTTAGCTTACACAGCAAAAACCTGCTGACAGATTCTCTTTAAGTCTAATGTAAGTTTGGGTAAAACTACCATTTTTACATATATTAAGCACAATACTCCATGCATGGTCTTGTCATCTGAAGAATGTACAAATAGAAAGGCAGTCACTACAATTTTACTGGTAGAAATAAGGCTTTTTCAGATGCATTAGGAACTAATAGATATGCAAAATGTTTATTTCAAAATTGTGAAAAAAAAATATTAAGTAAATTACATTATAAATGTTCTTTTACTCAAAGGAAAGCTGGGTTGCCAACTTGACTTTTTATTTTTTCTAGACAGATTATCAAAAAAATTCATAGACAATATATTTTTTTTAGACAGACTGGAAAACCATAACAAATTATTAGGATTATACGAGTAAGTGATGTCTACAGTTCATAATCCTGCTGTGAAGAAATGAGCTACATTCACTGTGAACTATAAAATGATGATAATTGCAGTCCTACGTCTTTAAAAGTTTCTCCAGCTGCAAGAAAAAATCATGGGTGCTTCCATTTTTTTTACTCAAATAGGTACAAGGCACTCTCAAGGGTTAATTTTCATATAATTTATTCCAAAATAGTCTTAAACATGTGACGTTTCAGCCACTAGTAGAGATGAGCGAACCGGTCGCGGTTCGGCTCGAGGTTGGTTCGCCGAACGGACCTCCCGTTCGAGTTCGGTTCGTCGAACGTTCGACGAACCGAACTCGAACTGCATAGGAAACAATGGCAGGCAATCACAAACACAGAAAAACACCTAGAAAACACCCTCAAAGGTGTCCAAAAGGTCACAAACAACTCACAACACATGGGAAAGTGACAAGGACATATACTCATGCGAAAACAAAAGAGCTGGACAAGGAAAAAGAGGAGGACACACAGATATATGAGTATATGCAAGGAAACATCGATTCCATTAATGTGCAACTTGAGCCCTGCTCATTCTTGGCTTCCAATCTTGATAAATTGCCTGAGCTCGCCACGTACGTCTTGGGGATCTTGTCGTGTCCTGCAGCCAGCGTTCTCTCGGAACCTGTCTTCAGTGCTGCTGTGGGTCTGCTGGCAGATAAGCACACGTGTCTGTCCACTGACAATGTGGACATGGCTCTCAGAGGACTTTTCTTCCCCTGGGTCAGCCAGGGGACGGGAAAGGCACGCGTATTTTTGAGAGTGCTTCATGCAAAGCATCTTTTTCTTTTTCAAAAGGGAGCTCAACCGATGCCAGTCAAGTGGGGTGTGTGTGGCCCAGTGAGTGGCAACCAGGGAGACTGTGGTTGGAGTCCCCTCGCTGTGTCTCTAAAAGAACCAAGATGAACAAGTCATGGCTCTCAGAGGACTTTTCTTCCCCTGGGTCAGCCAGGGGACGGGAAAGGCACGCGTATTTTTGAGAGTGCTTCATGCAAAGCATCTTTTTCTTTTTCAAAAGGGGGCTCAACCGATGCCAGTCAAGTGGGGTGTGTGTGGCCCAGTTAGTGGAAACGAGGGAGACTGTGGTTGGAGTCCCCTCGCTGTGTCTCTAAAAGAACCAAGATGAACAAGTCATGGCTCTCAGAGGACTTTTCTTCCCCTGGGTCAGCCAGGGGACGGGAAAGGCACGCGTATTTTTGAGAGTGCTTCATGCAAAGCATCTTTTTCTTTTTCAAAAGGGAGCTCAACCGATGCCAGTCAAGTGGGGTGTGTGTGGCCCAGTGAGTGGAAACGAGGGAGACTGTGGTTGGAGTCCCCTCGCTGTGTCTCTAAAAGAACCAAGATGAACAAGTCATGGCTCTCAGAGGACTTTTCTTCCCCTGGGTCAGCCAGGGGACGGGAAAGGCACGCGTATTTTTGAGAGTGCTTCATGCAAAGCATCTTTTTCTTTTTCAAAAGGGAGCTCAACCGATGCCAGTCAAGTGGGGTGTGTGTGGCCCAGTGAGTGGCAACCAGGGAGACTGTGGTTGGAGTCCCCTCGCTGTGTCTCTAAAAGAACCAAGATGAACAAGTCATGGCTCTCAGAGGACTTTTCTTCCCCTGGGTCAGCCAGGGGACGGGAAAGGCACGCGTATTTTTGAGAGTGCTTCATGCAAAGCATCTTTTTCTTTTTCAAAAGGGAGCTCAACCGATGCCAGTCAAGTGGGGTGTGTGTGGCCCAGTGAGTGGCAACCAGGGAGACTGTGGTTGGAGTCCCCTCGCTGTGTCTCTAAAAGAACCAAGATGAACAAGTCATGGCTCTCAGAGGACTTTTCTTCCCCTGGGTCAGCCAGGGGACGGGAAAGGCACGCGTATTTTTGAGAGTGCTTCATGCAAAGCATCTTTTTCTTTTTCAAAAGGGAGCTCAACCGATGCCAGTCAAGTGGGGTGTGTGTGGCCCAGTGAGTGGAAACGAGGGAGACTGTGGTTGGAGTCCCCTCGCTGTGTCTCTAAAAGAACCAAGATGAACAAGTCATGGCTCTCAGAGGACTTTTCTTCCCCTGGGTCAGCCAGGGGACGGGAAAGGCACGCGTATTTTTGAGAGTGCTTCATGCAAAGCATCTTTTTCTTTTTCAAAAGGGAGCTCAACCGATGCCAGTCAAGTGGGGTGTGTGTGGCCCAGTGAGTGGCAACCAGGGAGACTGTGGTTGGAGTCCCCTCGCTGTGTCTCTAAAAGAACCAAGATGAACAAGTCATGGCTCTCAGAGGACTTTTCTTCCCCTGGGTCAGCCAGGGGACGGGAAAGGCACGCGTATTTTTGAGAGTGCTTCATGCAAAGCATCTTTTTCTTTTTCAAAAGGGAGCTCAACCGATGCCAGTCAAGTGGGGTGTGTGTGGCCCAGTGAGTGGCAACCAGGGAGACTGTGGTTGGAGTCCCCTCGCTGTGTCTCTAAAAGAACCAAGATGAACAAGTCATGGCTCTCAGAGGACTTTTCTTCCCCTGGGTCAGCCAGGGGACGGGAAAGGCACGCGTATTTTTGAGAGTGCTTCATGCAAAGCATCTTTTTCTTTTTCAAAAGGGGGCTCAACCGATGCCAGTCAAGTGGGGTGTGTGTGGCCCAGTGAGTGGAAACGAGGGAGACTGTGGTTGGAGTCCCCTCGCTGTGTCTCTAAAAGAACCAAGATGAACAAGTCATGGCTCTCAGAGGACTTTTCTTCCCCTGGGTCAGCCAGGGGACGGGAAAGGCACGCGTATTTTTGAGAGTGCTTCATGCAAAGCATCTTTTTCTTTTTCAAAAGGGAGCTCAACCGATGCCAGTCAAGTGGGGTGTGTGTGGCCCAGTGAGTGGAAACGAGGGAGACTGTGGTTGGAGTCCCCTCGCTGTGTCTCTAAAAGAACCAAGATGAACAAGTCATGGCTCTCAGAGGACTTTTCTTCCCCTGGGTCAGCCAGGGGACGGGAAAGGCACGCGTATTTTTGAGAGTGCTTCATGCAAAGCATCTTTTTCTTTTTCAAAAGGGAGCTCAACCGATGCCAGTCAAGTGGGGTGTGTGTGGCCCAGTGAGTGGCAACCAGGGAGACTGTGGTTGGAGTCCCCTCGCTGTGTCTCTAAAAGAACCAAGATGAACAAGTCATGGCTCTCAGAGGACTTTTCTTCCCCTGGGTCAGCCAGGGGACGGGAAAGGCACGCGTATTTTTGAGAGTGCTTCATGCAAAGCATCTTTTTCTTTTTCAAAAGGGAGCTCAACCGATGCCAGTCAAGTGGGGTGTGTGTGGCCCAGTGAGTGGCAACCAGGGAGACTGTGGTTGGAGTCCCCTCGCTGTGTCTCTAAAAGAACCAAGATGAACAAGTCATGGCTCTCAGAGGACTTTTCTTCCCCTGGGTCAGCCAGGGGACGGGAAAGGCACGCGTATTTTTGAGAGTGCTTCATGCAAAGCATCTTTCTCTTTTTCAAAAGGGGGCTCAACCGATGCCAGTCAAGTGGGGTGTGTGTGGCCCAGTTAGTGGAAACGAGGGAGACTGTGGTTGGAGTCCCCTCGCTGTGTCTCTAAAAGAACCAAGATGAACAAGTCATGGCTCTCAGAGGACTTTTCTTCCCCTGGGTCAGCCAGGGGACGGGAAAGGCACGCGTATTTTTGAGAGTGCTTCATGCAAAGCATCTTTTTCTTTTTCAAAAGGGAGCTCAACCGATGCCAGTCAAGTGGGGTGTGTGTGGCCCAGTGAGTGGAAACGAGGGAGACTGTGGTTGGAGTCCCCTCGCTGTGTCTCTAAAAGAACCAAGATGAACAAGTCATGGCTCTCAGAGGACTTTTCTTCCCCTGGGTCAGCCAGGGGACGGGAAAGGCACGCGTATTTTTGAGAGTGCTTCATGCAAAGCATCTTTTTCTTTTTCAAAAGGGAGCTCAACCGATGCCAGTCAAGTGGGGTGTGTGTGGCCCAGTGAGTGGAAACGAGGGAGACTGTGGTTGGAGTCCCCTCGCTGTGTCTCTAAAAGAACCAAGATGAACAAGTCATGGCTCTCAGAGGACTTTTCTTCCCCTGGGTCAGCCAGGGGACGGGAAAGGCACGCGTATTTTTGAGAGTGCTTCATGCAAAGCATCTTTTTCTTTTTCAAAAGGGAGCTCAACCGATGCCAGTCAAGTGGGGTGTGTGTGGCCCAGTGAGTGGCAACCAGGGAGACTGTGGTTGGAGTCCCCTCGCTGTGTCTCTAAAAGAACCAAGATGAACAAGTCATGGCTCTCAGAGGACTTTTCTTCCCCTGGGTCAGCCAGGGGACGGGAAAGGCACGCGTATTTTTGAGAGTGCTTCATGCAAAGCATCTTTTTCTTTTTCAAAAGGGAGCTCAACCGATGCCAGTCAAGTGGGGTGTGTGTGGCCCAGTGAGTGGCAACCAGGGAGACTGTGGTTGGAGTCCCCTCGCTGTGTCTCTAAAAGAACCAAGATGAACAAGTCATGGCTCTCAGAGGACTTTTCTTCCCCTGGGTCAGCCAGGGGACGGGAAAGGCACGCGTATTTTTGAGAGTGCTTCATGCAAAGCATCTTTTTCTTTTTCAAAAGGGAGCTCAACCGATGCCAGTCAAGTGGGGTGTGTGTGGCCCAGTGAGTGGCAACGAAGGAGACTGTGGTTGGAGTCCCCTCGCTGTGTTTCTAAAAGACCCAAAATGAACAAATCATGGCTCTCAGAGGACTTTTCTTCCCCTGGGTCAGCCAGGGGACGGGAAAGGCACGCGTTTTTTTTTTGAGAGTGCTTCATGCAAAGCATCTTTTTCTTTTTCAAAAGGGGGCTCAACCGATGCCAGTCAAGTGGGGTGTGTGTGGCCCAGTTAGTGGAAACGAGGGAGACTGTGGTTGGAGTCCCCTCGCTGTGTCTCTAAAAGAACCAAGATGAACAAGTCATGGCTCTCAGAGGACTTTTCTTCCCCTGGGTCAGCCAGGGGACGGGAAAGGCACGCGTATTTTTGAGAGTGCTTCATGCAAAGCATCTTTTTCTTTTTCAAAAGGGAGCTCAACCGATGCCAGTCAAGTGGGGTGTGTGTGGCCCAGTGAGTGGAAACGAGGGAGACTGTGGTTGGAGTCCCCTCGCTGTGTTATACATGCTTTTAGAAGGGCATGACATGGCTTGGAGGTTGACTTTCATAAAATGCAAACTGTTGGCTACCAAAATGCTGCCTTTCCAACAACTGTGGTTATAGGCAATGAGGAACATACTGATGAAGATGAGACGCAGATACCCGATTGGGATGACAACTTAAATATTCGGTCAGGGCAAGAAGAGGCTCGGTCTGAGGGGGAGGGGAGTGCAAACACAACAATTGATGATGAAGTTCTAGATCCCACCTACTGTCAACCCCCAGTCAGGCACTCGAGGAGGTCAACAGAGGCGGTGGAGGAGGATGCAACCGACGACGAAATTACCTTGCGCCTTCCTGGACAGAGTCGGAGCACTGGTAGCACGTCTACAACTGCATCCTCAGCCACCACTCTGCCTATGAGCATTATTCGGGGTGCATCAACAGGTCGCATGGCCTCTAAGCCTTGCCTAGCCTGTTCCTTTTTTGACATAGAAAAAGATCGCCCAAATCATGTGATATGTAAAATTTGTCATGATTCTCTTAGTAGAGGTCAAAACCTCAGCAGTTTGACAACTTCTTCCATGAATCGTCACATGAATAAATATCATAGGTCCCGGTGGGAAGCTCACTGTGCTGCAATGCGGCCTAGCGGAGCGAACCATCCACCGCCCGCCCCTTCCAGTGCATCCGCGCGCTCTTCATCTTCTAGGACTGTGGGGACAGCTGTCACACCTGTTTTTCCACGCAAAACTTCCACCACTGTAACCGCAACAGGCAGTTTGCTTGGTAGGTCGTCAGTTGGTTTGGAAGGGGAAACAAGTGAGTGTGTACAGCTCTCTCAGACATCGATAGCACCTACGTTGGATGAAGGCAACATCATGTCTCCGCCTGCACTTTCCTCACAAACCTGCATTTTTCCAGGGACACCCTACTCAACACCGTCTACACACAGCAGCCAGATCTCTGTCCCTCAGATGTGGTCAAATAAAAGGCCACTTCCTCCGACCCATGACAAAGCTAAGAGGTTGACTCTATCCCTCTGTAAGCTGTTGGCTACCGAAATGCTGCCTTTCCGCCTAGTGGACACACAGGATTTTAGAGACCTTATGTCTGTCGCTGTGCCCCAGTACCAGATGCCTAGTCGCCACTACTTCTCTAAGAAAGGTGTGCCCGCGCTACACCAGCATGTCGCACACAACATCACCGCTTCCTTGAGAAACTCTGTGTGTGAACGGGTGCATTTCACCACCGATACTTGGACCAGTAAGCATGGACAGGGACGTTACATGTCGCTGACTGGGCACTGGGTAACTATGTTGATAGATGGTGAAGGGTCTGCTGCACAAGTCTTGCCGTCCCCACGACTTGTGTGTCAATCCTCTGTCTGTCCAAGTTCCGCCACTGCTTCTGCATCCTCCACCTCATCTGGGTCCTCCACCTCCGCCCCAAGCCTGCCTGGTCAGGCCACCAGCGTTCTCACTGCGCAGAAGGAATCACGCACCCCTCATTACTATGCTGGCAGCAGAGCGCAACGGCATCAGGCGGTCTTTAGCTTGACATGTCTTGGGAATAAGAGTCACACAGCTGAGGAGTTGTGGTCAGCTCTGCGGTCCGAGTTTAATAAATGGTTGTCTCCACTCAACCTGCAGCCTGGTAAGGCCGTGTGCGACAATGCTGCAAACCTGGGTGCGGCCCTTCGCCTGGGCAAGGTGACACACGTGCCTTGTATGGCTCACGTGTTGAACCTTGTTGTCCAGCAATTTTTAACACACTATCCCGGCCTAGATGGCCTTCTGACCAGGGCACGTAAACTGTCTGCAGTGCTCACTTCCGCCGTTCAACCGCCGCAGCTGAGCGACTTGCATCGCTCCAGAAGTCTTTCGGCCTGCCGGTTCATCGCCTGAAATGCGATGTGGCGACACGCTGGAATTCAACTCTCCACATGTTACAGCGACTGTGGCAGCACCGGCGAGCCCTGGTGCAATACGTCATGATGTATAGCCTGGGCCAACGAGATGCAGAAGTGGGGCAGATCACCCTGATGGAGTGATCTCAGATCAAGGACCTATGCACCGTTCTGCACAGTTTCGACATGGCGACGAATATGTTTAGCGCTGACAATGCCATTATCAGCATGACGATTACAGTCATTTACATGCTGGAGCACACGCTAAACACTATTCGGAGTCAGGGGGTGGGACAACAGGAAGGGGAGGAACTACAGGAGGATTCATATGCGCAAGACACAACAACATCACCAAGGTCCAGACGTTCATCATCACCAACGCGGCAGGCATGGGACCATGGGGGACAGGGATCAACAAGGGCGCATGGTAGCAGGCGAGATGTTGAGGAAGGTGCAGGAGGACATGAAGATATGGAGGACGAACTGTCCATGGACATGGAAGACTCAGCGGATGAGGGAGACCTTGGTCAAAATTCAGTTGAAAGAGGTTGGGGGGAGATGTCAGAGGAAGAAAGAACGGGTAGCACCTCTATGCCACAAACACAGCGTGGACTTGGTCCGCATGGCTGCGCAAGACACATGAGTGCCTTCTTGTTGCACTACCTCCAACATGACCCTCGGATTGTCAAAATTAGAAGTGATGATGACTACTGGCTTGCCACACTATTAGATCCCCGGGACAAGTCCAAATTTTGTGACATAATTCCACCCATAGAAAGGGACGCACGTATGCTGGAGTATCAGCATAAGCTGTTACTCGATCTTAGCTCGGCTTTTACACCAAACAACCGTGCAGGTGAAGGGAGTGATTCTCCCAGTTGTAACTTGACAAACATGGGACGGCATCGTCATCTTCAACAGTCTACCCGTACCAGTAGGACCGTATCTGGTGCTGGTAACAGCAATTTTATGGAATATTTTCATAATTTTTTTAGACCCTCCTTTGCAAGGCCACCAGAGACAACAAGTCTGACACATAGTCAACGGATGGAGAGGATGATACAGGAGTATCTCCAAATGAACATCGATGCAATGACTTTGCAAATGGAGCCTTGCTCCTTTTGGGCTTCAAATCTAGAAAAATTGACAGAGCTCTCCAGTTACGCCTTGGAGATTTTGTCGTGTGCAGCTGCCAGCGTTGTCTCTGAACGTGTCTTCTTCAGTGCTGCTGGGTGTGTGCTGACAGATAAGCGCACGCGTCTGTCCAGTGACAATGTGGACACACTGACGTTCATCAAAATGAACAAGTCATGGATCCAGAAGGAATT
The DNA here is from genome assembly GCF_048569485.1 of Anomaloglossus baeobatrachus. Lineage (NCBI taxonomy): Eukaryota > Metazoa > Chordata > Amphibia > Anura > Aromobatidae > Anomaloglossus > Anomaloglossus baeobatrachus. Next base: position 119,854,286 of record NC_134359.1, on the reverse strand, counting down.
TACTACCCCTGTGTCAGCCTGGGGAGAGTAAATGCTTGTGGATTTGGAATGTGCTTGATGCAAATCAAAACATCCTGTTTGCAACTAGGGCACAAGTGCTGCCACTGATGGGGTGTCTGTGTGCCCAATGTTGGGAAAAAAGGTAGACTCCGCTTGGAGTAACCCTTGCTTGATGTGTTTTTTAAAAATGATACAAGATGAACAGATCTGAAGGCAAGATGAAGGCAACATCATGTCTCCGCCTGCACTTTTCTCACAAACCTGCATTTTTCCAGGGACACCCTACTCAACACCGTCTACAGACAGCAGCCAGATCTCTTTCCCTCAGATGTGGTCAAATAAAAGGCCACTTACTGCGACCCATGACAAAGCTAAGTGGTTGACTCTATCCCTCTGTAAGCTGTTGGCTACCGAAATGCTGCCTTTACGCGTAGTGGACACACAGGATTTTACAGACCTTATGTCTGTCGCTGTGCCCCAGTACCACATGCCCAATCACCACTGCTTCTCCAAGAAAAGCATGCCCGCGCTACACCAGCATGTCGCACACAACATCACCACTTCCTTGAGAAAATCTGTGTGCGACAGGGTGCATTTCAACACAGATACTTGGACCAGTAAGCATAGACAGGGTCATTACATGTCACTGACTGGGCACTGGCAAACTATGGTGAGAGATGGAGAAGGGTCTGCTGTACAAGTCTTGCCGTCCCCACGAGTTGTTTCAATCCTTGTTCTGTATGTAGAAGTTAATACACTGCTTCTGCCTCTTCAACCTCGTGTGGGTCCTCTACCTTGGCGCAAACCCTGTGTGGTCAGGCCACCCTTCCTTGCAACTGCGCACAAGGACTACCACACACCTCCTTACTATGCTGGCAGCAGAGCTCAATGCCATCAGGCGGTCAAAGCTTTACTTTGAAATGTATGGGAAATGTGAGTCACACCGCTATTACAGAGAATAGTAGTCAGGCAGGGTCAAAACATTAATTGAGGAACAGGAACAGAATGGGACGGCCAGGAAAGAATCAGAAAACAAGCAGAGTTGAAATGCGTATCGGCCAACAAGGTACATAAACAGCAAGCAGGAGAAGTAGTCAGGTAACAAGCACACAAAATCATAAAACTGAACTGGGGGTAAAATTAACCAGAGGTTCATAGCTATGTCTGGCAGTGGTCTGCAGACAGGATGGGCATAAAAAAGGGTGTGGTGTCTTCCCATTGGTTGTAGCTGAATGATGGTATTTCATCTGTGAGATACCCACCAGCTACATTCAGCCAGAGATTCTGCTTCTGTCAAGGTAATGCAGCCCAGTGGGTGAGCATAACCTGCGTCCACCTGCGCCGCTGGCATCGACTACTCTCACATCATCAGCACTATTCATGAAAGGAACACGTTGTCACCTGGCAACCGGAGTACAAATTGACGGAGCGGACTACGTTGGTGACTTAACAGCCGTGTGCGGCAATGATGCAAACCTGGCTGCGGGCCATCCTCAGGGCAATGTGACACACGTGCCTTTTAGGGCTCACGTGTTGAACCGAATTCGCCAGCAATTTTTAAAACACCATCACGGCCTACATGGCCTTGTGCAGTGGGCACGCTCGCTATGTGCTCACTTCCATCGTGCGCACACAGCAGCTCAACAACTTTCATCACTCCGGAAGTCTTAGGGTCTGGCAGTTAAACGCCGTAAATGCGATGTTTCGACACGCAGGAATTGGAATCTGCACATGTTGCAGCGTGTGTGGCAGCACCGCAGAGCCCTGCTGAAATACGGTAAGACATATAGCCTGGGATAACTTGATCCAGAGGTGGTGCAGATCACGCTGCTGGAGTGGTGTCAGATCAAGGACCTATGCACCCTGCTACACAGTTTTGAAATGTCGACGAAGATGTTTAGCACTGGCAATGTCATTCTCAGCGTGACAATTCTGGTCATCTACATGATGGAGCACACTGTAATTATTATTCTGAGTCAGGTGTTGGGACAAGAGGAAGGGGAGGAAGTACAGGAGGAGTCATATGCGGAAGGGATAACAAGATCTACGAGGTCCAGATGGTCAGCGGCACCTAGGCGGCAGTCATGGTGAGGGAGAGGGATTAACAAGGGCGCATAGTATCAGCAAAAAGTGTTGAGGAAGGTGCAGGAGCCCATGAAGAAATGGAGGACGAACTGGCGATGGGCATGGAAGACTCAGCAGATGAGTGAGAGCTTGCTCACATTTCGGTTGTGCGAGGTTGTGGGTAGAGGGCAGAGGAAGGATGCACGATTCTCACCTCTCTGCCACCAACACACCAAGGACTTGGTCCTCCTGGATGCACAAGACACATGAGCGCCTTCTTGCTGCACTACCTACATGACCCTCGGATTGTATGAATTTGAACTAATCCTGAATACTGGGTTGCCACACTGTTAGATCCCCGGTACAAGACAAAATTTGGCGAACTAATTCCTGCCATAGAAATAGACGCACGTATACAGGAGTATCTGCAGAATGTGGTACGCAATCTTAGATCTACTTGTCCACTAAACACCAGTGCTGCACAGAGTGAATCTCAACGCTTTGTCATGGATAGGAGGAAATGGTCTTTTACTTGTCCACATCGGAGGGACCGAGGGATGGCTGCTGTGCTGAGATGGCGTTGAGTACGGTGTCCCTGCACAGTTGCACTTTTGGTCATATCCCAAAATGAGTTGAAAAAGGACAGATGCTGTTGGAAAGGGGAACAGGTGCGTTGGAAAGGGGAAAAAAGTTTTGGTCCGTGGATTTGGTGGTTAAGCAACTGTAACATTTGCTGAAGAAACAACATCTGTTACAGTGGGACTGGCAGATTTGGATAAAGTGGTATATAATCTGTGACCGCTATATAACGAAAATTAATAAGAAAAGAAAGAGAAAGGTATATATCCCCATCAGCAGTCAGTGTCCACCGTGCTCCCAGTTGGAAAAGGAGAGGTTGGCAACTTGAAGGTTTGGTGGAGGATACAGAGCTGTGTGGCTATGAAACTAATAGTAGCCTGAACCGAGTTAGACGCCATTCGGATCTGGAGACTGTGAGCCCTGTTAGCGTCACAGGGTCCACATGCCCACCCAGCCCAGGAACTCCCTGTTAACAACACAGGGGCCATTGAGTACGCTGACCGTGTGCGTAGGGGCCACACCTGTGGACAGCAGGCGCATCAGCAGCAGCAGGCCTGTTAATGCCACTGGGCTGCACAAGCAGGACTGTTAGGACAGGAGCTGGTCTTAACCGTTCTGCGTTACCAACTGTGGTGGTGGCCTGCATCCACCACCCGATCCCTGCCTACCTCTGGCCTAAAGCCGCAATGGGTTCAACACATGGAGGTGTGCTCTTTCGGAGCATAATAGAAGACTGCGCACCTCCTTGTTGGCTCCAGCCCCTTTTATAACCTGGGTCCGCCCCAAACCAGGGTGAACCACAATGCACCTCCTGGAGACAAAAGTAGAGTGACACGTCATGAGTGGCATAACTAGCGTCCTATTTGGAAACGCAACTTCAATGATGACCTCATGGCTGCCATGACCCAAACACCTCACCAGTCATCGTCTGAGCATCAATAATGCGGTGACAAGTCATAGGTGTGGGCCTCTGCAAGCCATTTGGGAGGACACCTGATGCCCTGTGGTCTATATGGGACCCCCACATCAGGGCCAGGGCCAAAGAGTTCATTACCGGACCTAGTCTCTGATGCAGGAAGTGCCTGAGCATGCTCAGTAGCATGAAATACAGTCTCTGAAAAAAGACTATCAGCTTTAGCATGGTGTCTATGCCCAAAACAGGACTTAGACCCGGCACGGAATGCAAGCACCTGTGCAAAGAGGCTTTTCACACTTAGTGTGGGAGCATGCGCTGTATCCCGAAATGAAAACTTAGCGTCAGGAATGGCACAGTCAGGCTGAGCATACTCACTAGGCGAAACACTGTAATTATGCTGCAGCTGGGGTACATCGGCACACGCATGCGCACTAGCTGCCTCTCCACACTTAGACGTGGAGGGGAAATTTGTCTTGGAGATGCTGTCTATGAACAGAAGGAAAAGCTAAAGGAAGCCTGACTTTCTATCCCTCCGAATTATGAAATGCAGCAATGAATTCCATGAGTTTGCTATAACATTAGCGTAGCAAAATGTGCATGAGGGTGTGATGTAGAGGTGCTAGAAATAGCTTGTCACCAGTGGGGCACTAATGGAATACAACAGCCAGTTCTATGATGCCACAAAATGGCAGTATTTTGTGCTATCATTATAGCTTATTAAAAACAGAGCACGAGGTTGTCATGCAGAGGTGCTGCACATAGATTTGCAGTAGTGTGAATTGACAAAAGTACAATAGCCACGTTTAGGATACAACTAGGTACAGTGAGTGTTTGCTAGTAAAATTGCTTAGTTTAAAAAAGTTGTAGTGTGCAATGCAGGCAGACGTGCTATGCAAATGTCTTTGCACTAGTGGGACTATAGCAAAGTCCAATAGCCACGTATAGGATGCCACTAGGTACACTGAGTGTGTGCTAGTATAATGGCTTCGTTATAATTTGTTGGAGTGTGCAACGCAGGCAGATGCGCTCTGCAAATGTCTTGGCACTAGTGGGACTATAGCAAAGTCCAATAGCCACGTATAGGATGCCACTAGGTACACTGACTGTTTGCTAGTATAATGGCTGAGTTTAAAAAAGTTAGAGTGTGCAATGCAGGCAGACGTGCTGCAAATAACGTTCCAATACTGTGAATTGACAAAAGTACAATAGCCACGTATAGGATGCCACTAGGTACACTGACTGTTTGCTAGTATAATGGCTGAGTTTAAAAAAGTTAGAGTGTGCAATGCAGGCAGACGTGCTGCAAATAACGTTCCAATACTGTGAATTGACAAAAGTACAATAGCCACGTTTAGGATGCCACTAGGTACACTGACTGTTTGCTAGTATAATGGCTGAGTTTAAAAAAGTTAGAGTGTGCAATGCAGGCAGACGTGCTGCAAATAACGTTCCAATACTGTGAATTGACAAAAGTACAATAGCCACGTTTAGGATGCCACTAGGTACACTGACTGTTTGGTAGTATAATGGCTGAGTTTAAAAAAGTTAGAGTGTGCAATGCAGGCAGACGTGCTGCAAATAACGTTCCAATACTGTGAATTGACAAAAGTACAATAGCCACGTTTAGGATGCCACTAGGTACACTGACTGTTTGCTAGTATAATGGCTGAGTTTAAAAACTTGGAGTGTGCAATGCAGGCAGATGTGCTCTGCAAATGTCTTAGCACTAGTGGGACTATAGCAAAGTCCAATAGCCACGTATAGGATGCCACTAGGTACACTGAGTGTGTGCTAGTATAATGGCTTCGTTATAATTAGTTGGAGTGTGCAACGCAGGCAGATGCGCTCTGCAAATGTCTTGGCACTAGTGGGACTATAGCAAAGTCCAATAGCCACGTATAGGATGCCACTAGGTACACTGAGTGTTTGCTAGTATAATGGCTTCGTTATAATTAGTTGGAGTGTGCAACGCAGGCAGATGCGCTCTGCAAATGTCTTGGCCCTAGTGGGACTATAGCAAAGTCCAATAGCCACGTATAGGATGCCACTAGGTACACTGAGTGTTTGCTAGTATAATGGCTTAGTTATAATGAGTTGGAGTGTGCAACGCAGGCAGATGCGCTCTGCAAATGTCTTGGCACTAGTGGGACTATAGCAAAGTCCAATAGCCACGTATAGGATGCCACTAGGTACACTGAGTGTTTGCTAGTATAATGGCTTAGTTATAATGAGTTGGAGTGTGCAACGCAGGCAGATGCGCTCTGCAAATGTCTTGGCACTAGTGGGACTATAGCAAAGTCCAATAGCCACGTATAGGATGCCACTAGGTACACTGAGTGTTTGCTAGTATAATGGCTTCGTTATAATTTGTTGGAGTGTGCAACGCAGGCAGATGCGCTCTGCAAATGTCTTGGCACTAGTGGGACTATAGCAAAGTCCAATAGCCACGTATAGGATGCCACTAGGTACACTGAGTGTTTGCTAGTATAATGGCTTCGTTATAATTAGTTGGAGTGTGCAACGCAGGCAGATGCGCTCTGCAAATGTCTTGGCCCTAGTGGGACTATAGCAAAGTCCAATAGCCACGTATAGGATGCCACTAGGTACACTGAGTGTTTGCTAGTATAATGGCTTAGTTATAATGAGTTGGAGTGTGCAACGCAGGCAGATGCGCTCTGCAAATGTCTTGGCACTAGTGGGACTATAGCAAAGTCCAATAGCCACGTATAGGATGCCACTAGGTACACTGAGTGTTTGCTAGTATAATGGCTTAGTTATAATGAGTTGGAGTGTGCAACGCAGGCAGATGCGCTCTGCAAATGTCTTGGCACTAGTGGGACTATAGCAAAGTCCAATAGCCACGTATAGGATGCCACTAGGTACACTGAGTGTTTGCTAGTATAATGGCTTCGTTATAATTTGTTGGAGTGTGCAACGCAGGCAGATGCGCTCTGCAAATGTCTTGGCACTAGTGGGACTATAGCAAAGTCCAATAGCCACGTATAGGATGCCACTAGGTACACTGAGTGTTTGCTAGTATAATGGCTTCGTTATAATTAGTTGGAGTGTGCAACGCAGGCAGATGCGCTCTGCAAATGTCTTGGCACTAGTGGGACTATAGCAAAGTCCAATAGCCACGTATAGGATGCCACTAGGTACACTGAGTGTTTGCTAGTATAATGGCTTCGTTATAATTTGTTGGAGTGTGCAACGCAGGCAGATGCGCTCTGCAAATGTCTTGGCACTAGTGGGACTATAGCAAAGTCCAATAGCCACGTATAGGATGCCACTAGGTACACTGAGTGTTTGCTAGTATAATGGCTTCGTTATAATTAGTTGGAGTGTGCAACGCAGGCAGATGCGCTCTGCAAATGTCTTGGCACTAGTGGGACTATAGCAAAGTCCAATAGCCACGTATAGGATGCCACTAGGTACACTGAGTGTTTGCTAGTATAATGGCTGAGTTTAAAAAACTTGGAGTGTGCAATGCAGGCAGATGTGCTCTGCTAATGTCTTTGCACTAGTGGGACTATAGCAAAGTCCAATAGCCACGTATAGGATGCCACTAGGTACACTGAGTGTGTGCTAGTATAATGGCTTAGTTATAATTCGTTGGAGTGTGCAACGCAGGCAGATGCGCTCTGCAAATGTCTTGGCCCTAGTGGGACTATAGCAAAGTCCAATAGCCACGTATAGGATGCCACTAGGTACACTGAGTGTTTGCTAGTATAATGGCTGAGTTTAAAAAACTTGGAGTGTGCAATGCAGGCAGATGTGCTCTGCTAATGTCTTTGCACTAGTGGGACTATAGCAAAGTCCAATAGCCACGTATAGGATGCCACTAGGTACACTGAGTGTTTGCTAGTAAAATTGCTTAGTTTAAAAAACTTGGAGTGTGCAATGCAGGCAGATGTGCTCTGCAAATGTCTTTGCACTAGTGGGACTATAGCAAAGTCCAATAGCCACGTATAGGATGCCACTAGGTACACTGAGTGTTTGCTAGTAAAATTGCTTAGTTTAAAAAACTTGGAGTGTGCAATGCAGGCAGATGTGCTCTGCAAATGTCTTTGCACTAGTGGGACTATAGCAAAGTCCAATAGCCACAGATAGGATGCCACTAGGTACACTGAGTGTTTGCTAGTATAATGGCTTACTTAGAATGAGTTGGAGTGTGCAGAGGACAAGAGGGTACAGTGGCAGGATTGTGGTGCTCTGGGTAGAGGAATGGAAGCCTGCCTTTCTATTCCCTCCTAATGGTGAAATGCAGGGAGGAAATCCCTGACCTGGGCTACACAGACGCTGTTGCTGTTTGCAGGACCTGTCACCTATGGCTCTCTGACCCTGCCGGTTTGAGCCCTTAAAAGGACTGCTAGAATGTGCTCTCCCTAAGCTGTCTAACGCTGTGTATGCAGCGCATACAGCTGTATCGGCGATAGGACAAAGGACGGAACTGCGACAGTGATGTCTGACACCAAAGACGCAGAAGGCAGATAATGGCGATCGTGAAGAAAATGTCCGGTTTTATAATGCAGGGACATGTGACATGCAGATCCTATCACACATGCCGTTGCTTCTCTGCCTCAAAGTCCACTTAGCTGTGTGTGTGTCTGGGATTGGCTGACATGCTGGCCCGCCCCACAAGACGCGCGCGCTTAGGGAAGGAAGACAAGAAAAAAAAAAAAAAAAAATGGCGATCGCCATTATAGAAACAGCAGTGATCTGAAGGCGCTGTTCACGCACACTATACACTGAAATGTGATAATAGTTTGATTCACAGAGTGACTTACACTATTACAGCAGAAACCAAGCTAAGATTTAGCTGTTTTTTGGCTGCTAGAACCGTTCTCGAACGTTTCTAGAACTATCGAGCTTTTGCAAAAAGCTCGAGTTCTAGTTCGATCTAGAACATGCCCCAAAATCACTCGAGCCTAGAACTGGAGAACCACGAACCACGAACCGCGCTCAACTCTAGCCACTAGGTGGCCTTCATCAGACAACTGGTATCATAAACTGGACCAAAATTGGAGTGTCAAGGCAACGGTGTCCACCGCTATGCTGCTTATTTCTCTTTGATTAAATTTTCTTCCTTTTTTTTCCTCTAGTTTTTTACATCTAAGCTGATTGCTTTATATTCTGTTTATTTAGCTCATTTGAGTAATTTTTGTAAATTATTGTTTATTTCAGTTGTCTGATGAAGGCCACCTAGTGGCTGAAACGTCACATGTTTAAGGCTATTTTGGAATTGGCATGCAGCATAGCGGTGGACACCGTTGCCTTGACACTCCAATTTTGGCCAGTTTATGATACCAGTTGTCTGATGAAGGCCACCTAGTGGCTGAAACGTCACATGTTTAAGACTATTTTGGAATAAATTATATGAAAATTAACCCTTGAGAGTGCCTTGTACCTATTTGATTGACTTACGGTTTGGAAACCAACAAGTGCACCTCGATATACCTCCACTATATTGGCTGTGCCTTATCCTTTTACAAACATCCAGTTTTTTTACTGACAAGAAAGAAGTAGCCTAATTTTACAGACTGTCCAGGAATTTTTGGATAGCTGGCAGCCATGAGGGCAAAGATTGATTTAAGTATTCTGGCTTTATTGGTGCCCCCTCTGGTTTCTAGCACATACATGACAAACCTTTGTTGCACCTTTGCCCTTTTATTCCAGTATGAATGTGTTACTTGGAAAAAAATAAATAAAAAATAAATAAATATGTAAATAAATTTTATATATATATATATATATATATATATATATATATATATATATATATACACAGTATATATATATATATATATATATATATATATATATATGTTTGAATCACATGACCAGTAGTCTGAGGACTCTCACTTTCTATTCGTACCAATATGGACATTTTTGTGGTAATAATGTGCATTCAAATCACATTGTTTAAGGTAATTGAACTCATGATGTAAAGGAAACATCCATGGGAATCTACTTACTAAATATGTCATACCAATATGAAAACATCTGAAACGTATTGGTTCTACCCACTCACTTTCACTTCTCATTAATACATATTCAAAAGATTTCTGGGGTTTTTTGTGTAAACAGAGAAATAAAACTATACAGCACGTGATTTTTGTAGTGACATAATGGAAATAATTTCTAGTAATAACTAGTGATGTGCAGACTCGCAGATATCCGGGATCAACAGGTCTAACAGTATTAAAATAAAACAAAACAAAATGACTCCAGCCCAGAATTGATCTCAGATATCTGGCCAGACGCTGATCCCCATATAAGTCTATCGTGACCAAAATCTGGCACTTAAAAATGGTGGTAGAAGGGATAGGGGGATTGTAGCAAGCGTGTTATACTTACCGAGTCTCCGACGCGGCTGTGACTGCTTCCGCGCTGCTCAATCTATTTCCGGGACAGCTTATTATCGCTCATCCATATGCACTGCTTTCCCCACCCACCGGCAGTCACCGTATCTGTGATTGGTTGCAGTCAGACACGCCCCCACCCTGAGTGACAGTGTGTCTCACTACTTGCAATCACAGACCCTGTCTGCGTCTAGATTGGTGTAACACAAAATAAATAAACTGTAAAACAAAATAAATAAATTAAAATAATTGGCATAGGGTCCCCCTGTATTATGATACCTAGCACAGATAAAGCATATGGCTACAGGCTGCAGCCCACAGCCGTGTGCTTATCTTGGCTGTGTGTCAAAATAAGAGAAATCACATGTGGCTTTTTTTTTTTTATAAATATTTAAATAAATAATTTTTTAATTTTAAAATCTGGTGTGCAGTCAATTTTGATAATCAGCCATGATAAATGCGGCAGCTGGGGGCTGCTATTCTCAGGCTGGAGAGACCCATGGTAATTGCGGCATCCCAGATTAAACATAGCAGCCTGCAGCCACCCAGGATTGACACATCCATTAGATGTGACAGTTCCAGCACTTTACCTGGCTCTTCTCAATTGCCCTGGTGCAGTGGAAATTAGGTTAATGACAGCTCACAGCTGCCAGTAAGCCCTAAATTGGCAAAGAGGAGGGTCTATGAGACCCTCTACTACAAATCTGTAGGTGAAAAGAAATAAAGACAAACACTTAAAAATTTCTTTATTTGAAATAAAATACAAAATAAACACCCTCTTTCACCCCTATATTAACCTACAAAACACTCAGGTCTGATGTAATCCACACGGGTTACCAGCTTTGCTACATCTGAAGTGACAGCGAGTGACCATAGAACATGACCGCCACCCGCTGTGAGCTTCAGGCAGAGACTGAGCCGCGCGATGACGTCACTCAGGTTGCTTGCAGTCACAGCTGGAGGTTCCCACGGTCCTCCACCTGTGATTGCAAATAACCTGACCTTAGGTGACCTCAATAAACTCAATGACTTCACCTTTATATTGTGCATCAATAGGCAAATTTGTATCTTTGGAGATTAATTTTATTATTGAACCCCTACAGTGCTGTTGGTCAATTCCAAAGGTTAATAAATCTGAATATTTAAGAAAGTTAAAGTGAGATTTTATCTTTCTTAGGCCTGTTTCACACATCAGTGAAAAACACAGACTTTTTCCACTGACGTGTTAAAAACGCTTATGTCTCTTCGTCTGCTGTGATTTACAGCACATGTGGGTTGTCCATGTGCAATCCGTGATACGTGATCCGTTCTCCGTGATTGCACATGGAGATAAACTTACCTGTCCCCGCTCCTGCTGTCCGTGGTGCCGAACTCTTCAGCTCTGCTGTGTTTCCTGTCACCGCTGACCCCGCTGCAGCTACTTTCAAGTCGGCTGTAGCTGCATACATGAATATGCAGCCAATAATTAGCCGGCTCTGAAGCAGCAGCATGCAAAGGCCGGAGACAGCATCGCTGGAGAAGGTGAGTTAAAAATTCTTTTTATTTTCAATGTCCATGTTTTTCTGGTACGTGTTTCATGGATCACACCATAGTGATGCCAGAAAAAAATAGACACATCTCCGTGCGGCAATCACGGACACGCATGCACGATGCACGGAGACACGGTCAGTGATGTGTGTGCAGACCTATTGATTATAATGGGTCTGCGCATGTCCGTGATTCTGGTACGTATAAAAACTGTCATATACCTAACAGAATCACAGACGTGTGAAACAGGCCTTAGGAGAATATTTGTGTGAACAGAATTATTGGGCAACTATTAGTGTGCAAAACTATTATGTAACCAAATTTAAAAAAAAACAAAACAAACAAACTCCAATCTCACCTGTTTTTTTTTCATCTGGTAAAGTAAGAATAATTACCAAAGAACTTAAAGGGAATCTGTCAGTAGGTTTTTGCTCTGTAATCTGAAGACAGAATGCTGTAAGGGTTAAAACATAAAATTCAGGGATGCCTCTTTTCAAGGTAGTGCTGACGTTTATTGCAATGTTTGTTTAAGCAGCAGGACCTTATGTGTTTTAAGGTATCCAATCAACAAGTGGCATTGTTATTTAATTGTGCTGTCTCATCTCAGAAGAAGTAGCAAAAACCTGCTGACAGATTCCCTCTAAAATGTAAAAAATACATTTCTGACACACACACACACACACACACACACACACACACACACACACACACGATGATGCAGCTCTGCTATATCTGAGCCTGGAGAGACCGAAAACATGTCCGATCTCTCCAGGCTCTGGGAAACACTGACTATTTTTAATAAAGAATCATTTTTAATGTGAAAAAGTAGCAAACATAACCCCCCAAATCATATAAATCTGGTATCGCTGTAATCACACCGACCTGAAGAATAAAAACCGTCTTATCACTAATACTGTACAAAATAAAAATAAAAACTATTCTTGTACTACTGTCTATTTGTTTAGTCTACCTCCCAAGAATCAGAATAAGGCCTCGATCCCACTTGAAAATAAATATGGTGAGCTCTATAGATAAAAAAAAAAGCCAATGTTATTCAATGAGGCAGTGTTCATCTGCAAATTTTTCCTCAGCTGGCAGCATATCTTGGATCACGTGCACCCATAAAAATCTATAGCTGTGTGAAACATTGGACTGAACTTGGATAACATCCCAGTGCAGTCAGATATACACCGAGGCAGACAGTGGAGAAGATGGAGAAACTAAACTCTCCATCTTCTCCACACCTGTGATCTGATTTTAACATGCGACAGAATCGGAGCACAGTAGAATGACACTCAAACATGCTCGCAGCAGATTTTGAGCCGAGTGTCATTAGCATATCACATCCAATTCTCTCGCTATATGCTAATGTGACCCAGCCTAAGTTTCGTTCCACATTTATCCTGTGCTCTTTGCTGAGCGCTGATGTGGGGGTTTCCATCTAAGGCTATGTGCGCACGTTGTGTACTGTCCCTGCAGAATTTTCTGCAGCGATTTGAACAGCACACGTGCGCTTCAAATCGCTGCAGAAACAGTCCGTAATGAAAAAAAAAAGCCGATTCCAACGCGCTCTGAGTGCAGCCCCTCCCATAGACAGAGCGGGACCTGTAGGCAGAGCGTACGAAAGAAGTGACATGTCACTTCTTAGAACGCGCGCTTCGGGCAGCAGCCAAAGCGCTGAGCTCTAATACGCCACGTGCGCACAGCTCCTGCACAATCTTCATAGATTGTGCAGGGGACGCAGGACGCATGCAGTTACGCTGCGGTGCAGATCACAGCGTAACTGCATGGAATTACACAACGTGCGCACATAGCCTAAATCACAAAATACACAATTCAGACAAATCCCCTGACTGAACCACTCACAATAATGAGACAGATGGAGCCACCATGAACTCAGTTTGTGTCATGTGGTGTTCAGCTTTGCATTCACTGGGTGTCATAGCGGCATCGGATTCTATTCACACAACAGGGTGTGACATACAACCTGAGGTCTCTTAGTTGCTTAGCCTGACTCAGGCATCGGCTCTATTAGTTTCACTGCTTTCCAGTCCAGCAGGAGTTAATTCCTTCTGGCTTTGTGATCTGGCACTAGGAGTTCAGGCTGCTTTGACCGCTCACAGCCATCTTCACTCTTTATAATGTACTGGATCAGGCTGCCCGTCGCCAAATATAGTTCAGTGTTGCTGCAGTGATAATGGTCCCATTGTAGTAATCCAGAGCCTGGTGATCTGTTATGTGCTTTCCTGTGTGGAAATATTCCTGTTTTTAGTTTGTTTATTTCTCCCCATGGTTTATTTACTCCTGGGTTTGTATTGTCTCTCCCCTGTGTCTCATTGCTGTGTGCATGTGTTTTGGTTTTTCCCCTGTCTTTGGTATTTGTGGGGTTTGCTTCCCTGGTCCCGGCCCCCTCATGCGGTGTGGGAGAGGGGGTGTTAGTTCAGGCTTTGGACAGGAGTTAAGGTTAGGCTGGCGGTCCAGACTTGGCTACTGTGGCACCCCTGACCTGGTCAGGCACCACTGAGTACTGCACCCATGCTGGGACAGTACTTCCAGGTAATCCTGAGGGCCAGTATGAGGTGTGTACGCACAGACATACAGCAACCAGTTCTCCCACACCATTAGATGGGACCCTTGGGCAGTCCCTTGAGGGGTCTGGCATTCAATTCTTGTCAAGGGGTGTAGTGGAGGGGCTGGGAGTTAAAGTGCAGAGGTTGTAAGGAAAGGAGTGGAGCGAGCGAGTCTGGTAGTGGTGAGCTGCGGTTGCTAGGAAACGCAGATGCGCGCTCACGCTAGTCAGACCCTGCGCGGGGTAGTGACAGTTACATTGTGCCCTCATATATTGTAGCACCCCCTTAGGCCTCCGACACACATCCGTGGCATGTTTGCAATTCTCCAGAAAAAAAAGCGTAGTGTGGATGTTACAAAATAGTCACTGCAGCCATAGATGAAGCAGTTGAGAGGTGCAATTTTTACAGTGGGGTCACTTGTGGGGATTTTGCTGATCTGACACCTGAGGGGCTCGGCTAATGGAACCCACAATCCATAACAAAATCTGTGTTCTAAAAGCCAAGTCACGCTCTTTCCCATCTGATCACTGTTTTGTAATGTACAACCACATATGGGATTCAGTAAAAACTACATAAATTATCCTGTCCATTTTCTCCTATTATCCCTTGTGTGAGTTATTTTTATTCAGCTAAAATTTCACTTTTGCCTCAAAATTTTAAAGTTTTTCATTTCAACAGCCCAATCTTACAAAATTCTGTGCAGTTTGTGGGTTACACAAAGAGATTAATTCATTATGGGGTTTAGTCTGCCAAAAGGGCTCACATGTGGATTATTCGGATTTTTTGGTACCTTAGGGGCTCTGCAAATGCGACATGGTGCCCGCAATCTATTTCAGCTAAATTTCTATTCCAAAATTAAAACCGTGCTCCTTCCCTTCTGAGCCCGGGTGTTTGTCCAGACAGAGGTTTCTGACCACACGCGAGGTATCAGCGCACTCACAAAAACTTAGTTGTGTGGTCCATATTTCTGTGCTATCCCTCGTAAAAGTGAAAACAATTGGGGCTAAAGCAACATTTTAGAATAATAATTAAACAAACATTTTATTCCATTTTGCATTAATTCCTGTGTAGCACCAGAAATCTAAAGATTATCCTGAAAGCAATTTTGAAGCATTGGTGGGGTGCAGTTTTTAAAATGGTATCTCTTTTGGAGGGGTTTCCAATATATAGACCCCTCAAAGTCCATTTAAATTGGAATAGGTCCCTAAAAAAATAGATTTGGTAAATTTCTTGAAAAAAATTGCTCCTAAACTTTTAACCCTTCTAAAATGTTAACAAAATAAAATGACTTTTTTTAAAAAATGATTCAGATGTACAGCCGACAGATGGGAAATGTCATTTATTGATTATTTTGTACAGCATGACTAACTGGTTTAAGGATATAAAAATTGAGAGTGTGAAAATGGCAACATTCTGATGTTTTCACAAATCAGCGCAAAAAATATCGACCTACATTTATGGCTATGTTCACACACTGCGTTTTTTACCTGCGTTTTGGGTCCGTTTTTGCTGCAGAAATTTCTTGAGAAATTCTTGTAACCTTTCTGCAGACATTCCCCAGCAAAACCTATGGCAAAAAAAATTAGCTGTGCACACACTGCGTTTTTTTCTTAAGAAAATTCTTTCAGTAGATTTTCTTAAGAAAAAGAATGAGCATGTCACTTCTTTTCTGCAGCTAACTGCGTTTTTTGCCATAGATAATTGGCACAATAACGCAGGGAGCAACCAGCGGTAAAAACGCACCAAAAACGGACCGAAAACGCACCAAAAACGCACCGAAAACGCGGCAAAAACGCAGGTGCGTTTTTGGTGCGTTTTTTAACACAGGTGCACTCTAAGAAATTTCTTAAGAAAAATCATTTTTCTAGTGTGAACATAGCCTATCACTAACATGAAATACAATTTGTCATGAAAAAATAAGCTCACAATCACTGAGGTCCCGTTGAAGAGTTTCAGAGTTATTAAATCATAAAATGACACTGGTTTGATTTCAATAATTAGGATCAAAATTGGCTAGGTCACTAAGGGGTTAAACTAGATTCTTGTGACTGTTGTGGAGTGGATACGTCAACAGGTCACATGATTGCACAATGCTAAATATGATCCTACACTTCCTTGTTTCCTCTCTTTTCAGACACCAGCAACATGACTTCTCTTTTATGCCCAGTAAAGGTATGTTATTTATTAAATAATCGCAGAAACACTCTGTATATAACATCCAATACTAACGATATATGTAAAACCACTGAATCTTACCGGGCGCTAAGCCTCCTATTCAACTGTGTCATCAGGACTGATTGAATGGACTCATCGCTCGGCTTACTCTGGATATTCTTTCTTGTTTTTCAACTTCTTACTCTTATGTACATGCTAATATATATATATATATATATATATATATATATACACACACACACATCCTGTATATAAAGTATATATATATATATATATATATATATATATATATATATATATATATAGTTACATTCTATTAACTTCATTGTATTTTTTTTAGATTTTATTTTTATATTTATTTTTTTCATTTTATTTATATTTATAATTCATATTATAGTGGAACACATCTCTTTTTGGTTTTACTTGTATCCCCTCTGATAGTAAGCCCAATAAAGACAAAGGCCATAACTATGGGGGTAACAATGTGGGATTCTGCTTTATCTCTGCATTGAGAGCTCATGCATTATATAGGATGTCATAGGTAAACTGCTGAATAAAAAAATTATTTATATACTAATGGAAAGATTAGAGCCATTTTGGTGACATTCTTCTTTGCCCTACAAAGGATGACATTTTTTTCTGTCATACCCCATAACCTGGATGTCTTCACACTTACTTTGGGTTCTAGCTTGGAGGTAATGTTTACCACCTCTGAGTAATGGGGGTTGGGAAAATGTAATTTCTATTCATTTATGAGTTTTAAAGATAAATTTGACCTTTACATACCAGGAGACTTTTGCATATCTGCATTGTGACAAAGTGGAAATGCAGGTCTGAGAAATAACAATTACTCATTCATTACACGAATCATGTCACTGAACCTTACCTGTGTGACATTTGCAGATACTCATCAACGTGGCTGTCTAGAACTAAAGTCCACTTTTTTTTATTTCATCCTACATTGTTGGGGGTAGGGTCTCACCTAGCGATCCCTGTTCAACTTTAAAATAGCTGCGCCAGAAAAAGAAAAAAAAACGCATGGTTTTGTAAAACTGCACAGACTTTACCAATCGGCAAAATATAGGTGACCAATTTCTAACAATCTATTGCAAAGTCGCTGCCATGTTCATGAGGTAGGGTGGCTTAATGGGACCCTCCAGACACACACAGACAGACACAGACACACACAGACACACACACAAACACACACTGATACAGACACACAGAGACACACACAGAGACTGAGACAGAGACACACAGAAACAGGGACACACAGAGACAGAGACACTGATACAGAGACACACAGAAACAGACACACACAAAGACACAGACAGGCACTGAGACAAACAGACACAGAGACACACAGAGACAAACACACAGAGAGACACACACACAGAGACACAGACACACACACAGAAACAGAGACATACAGACACAGAGGCACACAGATATGGAGACACAGAGACAGAGGCACACAGACAGAGACTGATACAAAGACAGAGACACACAGAGACTGATACAAAGACAAAGATACACAGAGATAGAGACACACACGGACACACACAGAGAGACACACAGAGACAGTGATAGACAGAGAAAAACTGAGACAGACACAAAAACAGACACACACAGAGACATACAGACACACACAGACACAGAGAAAGGCAGACAGACACAGACACACACACACACACACACACACACACACACACACAGTGAGACAGACAGACACACACACAGACAGAGAGGGAGAGGGAGAGAGACAGTCACTATTTTGGGCAATTCTGGGTACTACAGCCAGTATACTGTATATACATACACACATTTATATATTGGCTCTGTACATTTGTCTAATCTATCACTATGCAGGTCAAGATATATCATTGGTAAAACCCACAGGGGCCCAGGAGGTTGGAAGCCCATTTCTACTTTCAAACCAAGGGGAATTGTGCATTTGGATGAGTTCTTGGGCTGCACAGCGCCCATACTTTCTTCTCGCACAGGGGAACTTTTCAGTCTGTGTGCGCCAGCATAAATGTCCAAATCATCACATCTATACCGTAGTAGCCGCAAAATAGAAGGCAGCGCTCAAATAGAAAGTGCAAAACAGAGGTCCTGCCCATCCGGAGTGACAACGTTTCGGTTCTACTTCTGCTGCGCCTTTGAGTGGAATTGAAATGTTGTTGCCAATAAAAATAAGCGGGTCCTCTTTTTTGTATTTTCTATTTGAGTTCTGCCTTCTGTCTTGTTTAATATATATATATATATATTAAAGAAGACAGAAGGCACCACTCAAATAGAAAATACATATATTTAGACTATATACCCAGTGTATATATACTGGGCTGATAGATCGGCTGTGTATACACGCATACTACTGGGCTGATAGATCGGCTCAGTGTATATATACACACACATATACAGTGCTGATAGGTCGGCTTTGTGTATATGCACACACACTCTGGGCTCACAGATCTTCTCTGTACACACACACATACAGTGCTGATAGGTCGGCTCTGTGTATATACACACACACATACAGTGCTGATGGATCGGCTCAGTGTATATACACACACACATACAGTGCTGATAGGTCGGCTCTGTGTATATACACACACACATACAGTGCTGAGAGATCGGCTCAGTGTATATACACACACACATACAGTGCTGATAGGTCGGCTCTGTGTATATACACACACACATACAGTGCTGATAGGTCGGCTCTGTGTATATACACACACACATACAGTGCTGATGGATCGGCTCAGTGTATATACACACACACATACAGTGCTGATAGGTCGGCTCTGTGTATATACACACACACATACAGTGCTGATAGGTCGGCTCTGTGTATATACACACACACATACAGTGCTGATAGATCGGCTTTGTGTATATACACACACACATACAGTGCTGATGGATCGGCTCAGTGTATATACACACACACATACAGTGCTGATAGGTCGGCTCTGTGTATATACACACACACATACAGTGCTGATAGGTCGGCTCTGTGTATATACACACACACATACAGTGCTGATGGATCGGCTCAGTGTATATACACACACACATACAGTGCTGATAGGTCGGCTCTGTGTATATACACACACACATACAGTGCTGATAGATCGGCTTTGTGTATATACACACACACATACAGTGCTGATGGATCGGCTCAGTGTATATACACACACACATACAGTGCTGATAGATCGGCTTTGTGTATATACACACACACATACAGTGCTGATGGATCGGCTCAGTGTATATACACACACACATACAGTGCTGATAGGTCGGCTCTGTGTATATACACACACACATACAGTGCTGATAGGTCGGCTCTGTGTATATACACACACACATACAGTGCTGATGGATCGGCTCAGTGTATATACACACACACATACAGTGCTGATAGATCGGCTTTGTGTATATACACACACATACAGTGCTGATAGGTCGGCTCTGTGTATATACACACACACACATACAGTGCTGATAGGTCGGCTCTGTGTATATACACACACACATACAGTGCTGATAGATCGGCTTTGTGTATATACACACACATACAGTGCTGATAGGTCGGCTCTGTGTATATACACACACACATACAGTGCTGATAGATCGGCTTTGTGTATATACACACACATACAGTGCTGATAGGTCGGCTTTGTGTATATACACACACATACAGTGCTGATAGGTCGGCTTTGTGTATATACACACACATACAGTGCTGATAGGTCGGCTTTGTGTATATACACACACATACAGTGCTGATAGGTCGGCTTTGTGTATATACACACACATACAGTGCTGATAGGTCGGCTTTGTGTATATACACACACATACAGTGCTGATAGGTCGGCTCTGTGTATATGCACACACACATACAGTGCTGATAGGTCGGCTTTGTGTATATACACACACATACAGTGCTGATAGGTCGGCTTTGTGTATATACACACACATACAGTGCTGATAGGTCGGCTCTGTGTATATACACACACACATACAGTGCTGATAGGTCGGCTCTGTGTATATGCACACACACTCTGGGCTGACAGATCTTCTCTGTGTACACACACACATACACAGCCCGGGCCGCTCTGCGCTGCGCTTTCTCCCCACAGATGTCGCAGTTGCGCTTTCTGGCTGTGGGTCCGGCCTCCGCTCCAGGAAGAGAAGTCCCGGATATCATTGCACGGTTGTGTCGCAGCGAGGTCCGGTAAATCCCGTATAATGGTGAGCTCCACGCCCCCGACATGTTGCACAATGTGCCTTTATAGGTAATAGGATATAGGCGTCCTCTTCATTGCACGACCCGCCCTTTATTGCGCTATGGATACAATAATCATGGACAGTCAGTGAGTCAGGGCAGCAGGAATGGCGCAATGATCGGCTCAACTTCCACCTAAAGTTGTCTTCCCTTCCTGCTTGCTGTCGCAGGCTGTAGCAGGTTTTGCGCCTTTTGTGCCGCTCTTTGCGGCAGAGATGTCAGCTGTAGAGCCGCGGTGTGCTCTGCGCTGCTCTGGAGTCTGCAGACACTCGCACATATCTTATCTCTGTGGGAGTTGTAGAGTTAATTCCGAGAAGGAGCCTTTACTCCACTTCCTTTCTGGTGAAGACATAACAAGTGGTTACAGGCAAAACAGAAAGAGCCGCAGCCCCGCTATTGTACAGGCCGGAGGTGTCTGTGAGCCTTGCTGTGCTGCCTGAGCCAAGATAGGCTGTGTGCTCACTGGCCGGAATGTGGATTGCTCAGGCAGACATTTCTGTCCCTCATTCTCTATGATGGAGCTGCAGTGGAGGTTCCTGTCTGACTGGTTGGAGCACATTTTTTATGTTTATTATCCCCAGTAAATTAATCCAATATTTATATACTGTGCAATAGCGGAGACAATCCGGCTCACCACGCCTGCGCACTTTACTACGTACTCATATCTGTGATGACCAGTATATTCTATATGGAGAAAAAACATTGTCCAGCACTTGGAAGAAAAGTGTTTTGCAGCTTTATTGGCGACAGCTAAAACCTGAATCCATACATAACAGGACAGCACTTATGTGACCTGCGCCATCCCATATATAAATACCAAAATAAGGTCACACAAAGGAATTTTGACAAAATATCCTACAGTGTCAATGCACCATTACATTCCCCAAACTGTAAATGGAAATGGCTATAAATATAAGCATATGTACCCCTACAAAAAAAATAGCCAATACAAAAAATGCTCAATGTAAAAGTGAAAGTTTATTAGTGAATAATTATTAAAAACAAGATAAAAAGTAATGGAATAAGTGCAATAAAGCACCACAGGACGGCACGGCAAGGGGCAGAAAATATCTCAAAAATGGCACTACGTACTCCAATATATACAAACATTTTTTACAAGTTGTTATACAAAGAGGAGTACAATAAATATTAATAAATACCAATAATTATATGTGAGATATGGCAAAAATAAATAACATACACCTATAAATAGTATCTGTACCCAAATAGCAGCAATAATACATAAAAATTGTGTAGGTTGCCAATGATGATATATGCACCTGATGAAGGCCAAGTGCCGAAACGCGTGTTGGGTCTGGTGTCGACACAGCAGTGAGACATGCCTTCAAGTAACACATATTTAAATACATATATATTATCCTTTCATTTTACTACTGTTTTTTACCTATGTAATTGCTCTCTGTTATCACCCTCTGATACAGCTATACCCTCTTATGCACTTTATTGACACCTTAACTTAGAAGTCTCTGCTCATTAACATGCACTTTGTCACTTTTACTGACACTTTTAATTTGCACTTTAAGCTTGCACGTTAATTAGCTCTATTTTGGTGCTATTTTCATATTATTACACATTGAAATTTATTTATTATTCAAATTTTATAAATTTGTGCATATATCATCGTTGGCAACCTACGCAATTTGTATGTATTATTGTGGCTATACGGGTGCAGATACTATTTATGGGTGTATGTTATTTGTTTTTGTCATATCTCACATATTATTGGTATTTATTCATATATATTGTACTCCTTTTTGTATAACAACTTGTAAAAATTTTTTTTGTATATATTGGAGTACGTAGTGCCGTTTTTTTTAGATATTTTCTGCCTTTTGCCGTGCCGTCCTGTGGTGCTTTATTGCACTTAAACCCACGCAACAGGGGGAGAACATACAAACTCCCTGCAGATGTTGTCCCTGTAGGATCTGCACCAAGGACCTTAGCACTGCAAAGCAACTGTACTAACCACTGATTCAACTTGCTGTCCAATAGACCATGCTAACCACTAAGCCACCATGCTGCCCACTGTACAGTGCTAAACACTGAGCCACTGTGCTACCCACGTTACAGTGCTAAACACTGAGCCACCATACTGTCCACTGTACAGTGCTAACAACTGAGCCACCGTGCTGCCCACTGTACAATGTGTACCACTGAGCTACTGTGCTGCCCACTATATAGTGCAAAACACTGAGCCTCCCTGCTGCCCATTGTACAGTGCTAAACACTGAGCCACCATGCTGCCCACTGTAAAATGTGTACTACTGAGCTACTGTGCTGCCCACTATATAGTGCTAAACACTGAGCCACTGTGCTACCCACTGTACAGTGCTAACCACTGAGCCACCATGCTGCCCACTGTACAATGCGTACCACTGAGCTACTGTGCTGCCCACTATATAGTGCTAAACACTGAGCCACCGTACTGCTGCCACTACTGTATACAGTGCTAAACACTGAGCCACCGTACTGCCCACTGGACAGAGCTAACCACTGAGCCACCGTGCAGCCTGTGCTCATGAGTAGAGATGAGTGAACCCAAACAGTAAAGTTTGGGGTTCATACAGAACATGGACATTTAAAATTAAATCACTGTCTGAGTTCTGGTCTTGTACTTCTGCTGACCACTCGATTGAGCATCGGGGTTCTCGGATACGCTCGGTGGTCGGCCCAGTCTCTGAATGGGGGTAAAAATATTTTCAGAAGTAGTGTGTCCACAGAAAAAAATCCCCGCCCTCTCTCCTCTGGAGGTGATCTGTGTATGGCTGGCTGTATGTGGGTGGAGCCCCAACTGCCCAATCAGTGACTTCCATTGAGGTTCAATTCAAGTCCACGTCCTGAACTGGCTTTTATCTAAAGTCTTGCTGAACCTGAACTTCCACAGGTCTTCTCATCTCTAGCCACGAGGAGTGCGCACTCATCCAGGCTCAGGCTCACTACAAAATACTATGCGTTGGTTTCAGCATTTATCGTATGTCACAAAGTTTTCTAAAATGTGACCCTGTGCTCTGTGTGCCGTAGGAAAATCCCTCAAATTCCACTGAACATTTACCTTAGTTTCTATTGACCGTGACGAGCATTTCGCCGCAAGTCTATTTCTTCCTATTGGCAGTGGGCGGCTGATAAGCTTTTTCAAGTACTTATTTTTACAATCGGACTTTCCAAAATATAGATAGTGTAGGTGACAACGTTCTAAATATGATCCATTTCACCGTCTCATCACTTGCTGCAGTGATGAACCATTGTGAAGCTGGTACAGTTGTCGGAGGATATTTATAAATACAGAATTGATCAATGGATTTTAAAGTGTTTTGGACTTGACCTTCATAAAGGTTGGTGACTTCACACGCGAAAGAACAGGACTCATATTCTACTAGAACATTTACAACAGCATTTGCTGCCTCCAATGCTTATGTCATATCGCAGGTGAGGAGGGCTTTGTTTCATTGTTAACATTCATATTTGGGTGTATGGAACGTTATCTAGATGTTGATATCTCTATTTGTTACAACTGTTGTTTTGTATAGATACATTGATGATTTATCATAAGCAGTAATGTGAGTGTCTCTGCAGCGATTGCTGAGGACAGATCTAATTCAACACATGTAAATAATTAGGATGCAGTGAGAAATCCACTAAGCAAAAAACAGGGCCTGTTTCTAAAGATATTTTTTGGCTTCTGTGGTTTTGGTGTGATTATTAAAACTGCATCAGAAAAATGGTTAAAACTCTGTAAAAATTACTTCTTCTTTTACCTGTACCATAATAATCTTGTCTTAGGACTTCATTTCGGCAACCCACCGACAGCTGTTCTCAGTTCCTGCCGGATGTGTGCGGTGAGTGGAGAGGATTAGGGGCTCTGGTAACTGTTTTGCCGTACCTGAGAATGGTCGCTATACACATTGTGAAGTTCTACTCTACAATTTTTTGCATCCAGCCAGATCTGATAACAGCAGATCAGTGGGAATGTCAGACCATCATAGATGTGATACTAATTACCTATCCTATGGATAGGGGTCAACATGTTAGGCCAGAGTCACACTTGTGAGAGACTAGTGCGAGTCTCACATCACATCACCCGACATGGCCTGCAGCTCTCCGGACAGGAGCATATCAGCTGCATAGAAATACATGCAGCTGACCCGCTCCTGTCAGGAGAGTGTGTGGCCATGCCGGGTGATGTGATGTGAGACTCGCGCGAGTCTCTCGCAAGTGTGACTCCAGCTTTAAGCCCAGAAAACTTTAAATTCCCAAGTTTATGTAAATTAGATTAAAACATTGAAGTGTGCATCTATGTACAGACCATAGCATACTGCAGCACTTCATGCACTAAGATGTATGCAATCACTGAATATTTGCAATATAAACGGCATTACTGCTGTATAGAATATACGGTACTTCATATACATATAAAATTAAGGTACTTAGTGCACAAATTGACCCAGTTTGTTTGTGTCGTTAAACCTGGACAAGGTGACTGTTCTTTGATGGGACCCTAATGATTTTTTTTTGCCAGTGTATACAAAAACAGAGTATACCGGAAGAAGACTGTATATACTGGTTTAATAATCCTAGTATGATAGGGTGTCTGGGAGGGGGAGAGACCCTCACCCAGACATAGATTAGAAATTGTACCCACACTTAAGGGCACTTTACACGCTACGATATCACTATACCCGCCCCCGTCGGTTGTGCGTCACGGTCAAATCGCTGCCCGTGGCGCACAACATCGCTTACACCCGTCACACGTACTTACGTTCCCTGCGATGTCGCTGTGGCCGGCAAACCGCCTCCTTTCTAAGGGGGCGGTTCGTGCAGTGTCACAGTGGCGTCACTAAGCGGCCGCCCAATAGAAGCGGAGGGGCGGAGATGAGCAGCCGTAACATCCCGCCCACCTCCTTCCTTCCTCATTGCCGGCGGCCGCAGGTAAGCTGTAGATCGTCGTTCCCGAGGTGTCACACATAGCGATGTGTGCTGCCTCGGGAACGACGAACAACCTGCGTCCTCAACAATCAACGATTTTCTGAAAATGAACGACGTGTCAACGATGGACGATTTGGTGAGTATTTTCCATCGTTAATGGCCGCTCGTTGGTGTCACAGGCAAGCTGAAACATGCTGCGTCCAAAACGCTGTGAACACTGATCGTGGGCACACACCCTAATCCTGGTTTTAGACTTTCCCATATTTGGCAAACAAGCGTTTCTAAGAAGGCTTGTTCCTGATTTTCAGACCATTTAAACAGGCCAGCAATTATCTGAAAAACAAGCAAAATCTTAATTCGGCAGGTGCAATGATTTTTAAGCAAGCTTCAAATCATCATTCATCCTTGTAAATAATTAATAACAGAGATGAATGATTATTTGAAACCTGGTATGCTGCCAAGAAATGCGTTGTCCGGTGTAGATGGGCAAGTAAACAGGCAAGGATTAGCTTGTGCGTAGGTGATAGGTGGTCATTTAAAGACCACAGTCAACATGCTTTAAGATGTTAACACATCGCTATTGTTCACTTGTATTTTTAGTATCCTCTCCACCCCTGATATGATTACAGGCATATGCGGCTGGATTCTGGCTAATAAAAAAGTACGGATTGCAATTGATTTTTTATAATAGAAAATGAGAGTACAAAGGCAAAAAAGAACAGACACCTACTGAAGTCACACATTACCGCAACAAGTGCCTGCTTCTCCCAACTTCCTCTTCCAGTGAGGGATACCACGTAACCACTGCATCCAATCAGCGATCACTGATTGTCTGCAGCCTTCACATTTAATCTGAGCGGGAAGACTGTTTCCTCCAGCTTGGATGAAATGTGAAGGCTTAAGGCTACTTTCACACATCCGGTTTGAGCCGTGCGGCTCAATACGGCTGTGAAACCTATGCAACGGATGCGGTGAAAACACCGCATCCTTTGCATAAGTTTTTACATGCGGCCGGTCCGCTTTTTTCCGGTTGCGGCACGCTACTGAGCATGCGCAGTGGAAAAAATCGCATGCGGCGGCCGGATGCGTTTTTTTCCGCATCGCGCCGCATCCGGCATCCATAGGCATGCATTGAAAATGCGCCGCAGCGGCCGGATGCGGCGCGATGCGTTTTTTTTTTTGCCGGAGCAAAAAACGTTGCAGGGAACGTTCTATCCGGCCGCGGCATTTATTAATTTTGCCGCATCCGGAAAAAACCGGATGCACCGCAAAGCCATCAGGTACAATCCGGTTACAATGCAAGTCTATGGGGATAAACCGGATGCGATACCGGATCCGGTTTACCCGTTTTTTTCCGGATTGTACCTGATGGGAAAAAACTGATGTGTGAAAGTAGCCTAAACTGATCCCATACCGCATCCATTTTATCCCCATAGATTTGCATTGTTACCGTATTGTGCCTGATGGCTTTGCGTTGCATGCGTTTTTTTCCGGATGCGGCAAAATTAATTAAAGCGGCGGCCGAAGGCAACATGTCTTGCAACTTTTTTTGTCCGGCACGACGACGGCGCGATACGGCGTGTTTTACAATGAAAGCCTATGGACGTCGGATCCAACGCAATGCGGTAAAAAACGGATGCGGCTGCCGGATCCGTTTTTGTAAACTGCGCATGCACCAAATTTATTTAAAAAACTGATCCATCAAAAAAATTGGACAAAACGGATGCAAAAATGGATGCAAAACGGATCCAACGGATCCGGTTTTTTACGCATCCGGCATAACAGATCCGTTAAAAAACGGATCCGGTGGATACGGTTTTAAATTTTTTTTGCCGGATCCTTTGGATCAGGAAAAAAAAGGATTGTGCCTGAATACAGAAAACTGATGTGTGAAAGTAGCCTTAGCCAGTCAATTGGCACTGATTGGCAGTAATAATCATGACATGTTCACTGTTGGAAGAAGAAACTAGTAGACAAGTAGGGGACATTGCTGTGTGGCAGAATGATGGTGGTCTGGGGAGAGTGGATTTTTTTCAGTATACTTAATTCTTAATAAATATATATACAGTATATATATATTTATATGTATACAGTATATATATATATATACATACACACATACATTTTTTTATATATATATATATATATATATATATATATATATATATACAGTGCCTACAAGTAGTATTCAACCCCCTGCAGATTTAGCAGGTTTGATAAGATGCAAATAAGTTAGAGCCTGCAAACTTCAAACAAGAGCAGGATTTATTAACAGATGCATAAATCTTACAAACCAACAAGTTATGTTGCTCAGTTAGATTTTAATAAATTTTCAACATAAAAGTGTGGGTCAATTATTATTCAACCCCTAGGTTTAATATTTTGTGGCATAACCCTTGTTTGCAATTACAGCTAATAATCGTCTTTTATAAGACCTGATCAGGCCGGCACAGGTCTCTGGAGTTATCTTGGCCCACTCCTCCATGCAGATCTTCTCCAAGTTATCTAGGTTCTTTGGGTGTCTCATGTGGACTCTAATCGTGAGCTCCTTCCACAAGTTTTCAATTGGGTTAAGGTCAGGAGACTGACTAGGCCACTGCAACACCTTGATTTTTTCCCTCTTGAACCAGGCCTTGGTTTTCTTGGCTGTATGCTTTGGGTCATTGTCTTGTTCGAAGATGAAATGACGACCCATCTTAAGATCCTTGATGGAGGAGCGGAGGTTCTTGGCCAAAATCTCCAGGTAGGCCGTGCTATCCATCTTCCCATGGATGCGGACCAGATGGCCAGGCCCCTTGGCTGAGAAACAGCCCCACAGCATGATGCTGCCACCACCATGCTTGACTGTAGGGATGGTATTCTTGGGGTCGTATGCAGTGCCATCCAGTCTCCAAACGTCACGCGTGTGGTTGGCACCAAAGATCTTGATCTTGGTCTCATCAGACCAGAGAACCTTGAACCAGTCTGTCTCAGAGTCCTCCAAGTGATCATGAGCAAACTGTAGACGAGCCTTGACATGACACTTTGAAAGTAAAGGTACCTTACGGGCTCGTCTGGAACGGAGACCATTGCGGTGGAGTACGTTACTTATGGTATTGACTGAAACCAATGTTCCCACTGCCATGAGATCTTCCCGGAGCTCCTTCCTTGTTGTCCTTGGGTTAGCCTTGACTCTTCGGACAAGCCTGGCCTCGGCACGGGTGGAAACTTTCAAAGGCTGTCCAGGCCGTGGAAGGCTAACAGTAGTTCCATAAGCCTTCCACTTCCGGATGATGCTCCCAACAGTGGAGACAGGTAGGCCCAACTCCTTGGAAAGGGTTTTGTACCCCTTGCCAGCCTTGTGACCCTCCACGATCTTGTCTCTGATGGCCTTGGAATGCTCCTTTGTCTTTCCCATGTTGACCAAGTATGAGTGCTGTTCACAAGTTTGGGGAGGGTCTTAATTAGTCAAAAAAGGCTGGAAAAAGAGATAATTAATCCAAACATGTGAAGCTCATTGTTCTTTGTGCCTGAAATACTTCTTATACTTTAGGGGAACCAAACAGAATTCTGGTGGTTTGAGGGGTTGAATAATAAATGACCCTCTGAATAAACTTTTCTCAATTTAAAAAAAAAAATAAAAAAAGAAATAACATTCTTTTTTGCAGCAGTGCATTTCACACTTCCAGGCTGATCTACAATCCAAATGTCACAATGCCAAGTTAATTCCGAATGTGTAAACCCGCTAAATCTGCAGGGGATTGAATACTACTTGTAGGCACTGTATATATATATATATATATATATATATATATATATATATATATATATAAATAAAACGCTGTGGATATCTCATTCATACCTCCATGACTTCCATCTTGATACTCAGTATAAATTTACATTCAGTCTCTAACATTTTTTAGTCTTCAAATTCAGTCTCTCATACTTTTGATCAGCATGTATAATCCAACGTTGGTGTGTAATTTTCAGTTTTAGTTTTCTGTAGGTTCTAGCCTGATTTTTGGCTTGCTTCCAGACACTGATGCAAAATAATTACCTAATACTGACGTATGAATAAATCCTTAAGTGGTTGTTATTATATTCTAACTTTCCAACACAAGTGGAAATTCTGCCATCATTATGCATGCCACATTTAATTAATGTGGTTTCATATTGCGATCATCATCTCCCCTTGCAGAAGAGCTTTCTTTCACTTTTGCTTTACACAACAGACTGTAGCAGCATCAATGCTTTCTGTAACACCGTAAGTATTAAACTTTAGACTATCTACATGTATAATGTTATTTATTGTTACAGTTAGAAAAAAATCATTGTATTGTCAAAGTATTTTGGGATAGAAGAAATGTGTTTATAGATAGTGACCCAAATGTTAGTAAGAGACTCGTGTAAGTGCCGATGCAAATATCTTACAGGAATGTGGTTTAGGCGTTTTCAGAATAAGCTATGGAATTTGAAAACTGATAAAGTGACGCATTCATTTGCTATTGCCAATACCATTTAATCCCTTAGTCACAGCTATTTAGGACTTAAAGAGATACTCCGGGGAGTTAGGCTATGTGCGCACGTTGCGTACTAGCCCTGCAGAAATTTCTGCAGCGATCTGAAGAGCCCACGCGCGCTTCAAATCGCTGCAGAAAATGTCCGTAGAGAAAAAAAAAAAATCCGATTCCATGCGCTCTGCCTGCAGCTCCTGCCATAGACAGAGCGGGGGCTGCAGGCAAAGCGCACGGAGGAAGTGACATGTCACTTCTTAGAACGCAGCGCTTCGGGCAGCAGCCGAAGCACTGCGCTCTAATATGCCACGTGCGCATGGCTCCTGCATAATCTCCATAGATTATGCAGGGGACGCAGGACGCATGCAGTTACGCTGCGCTACAAAACGCAGCGTAACTGCATGTAATTACGCTACGTGCGCACATAGCCTTAAGAAGTTCTTTAATGCATATGCCCTCATAAACTATACAGATAACATCCACAGTGCTGTTCCTCACACTACCTGTAATTCAATGTAACGCTGGAGCTGCTTCTTCCTTCTGGGACAAAATACATCATATCAGAAGGCATGGCCTGCTCCATGCTGTTGGTAACAGCCAGTCCCCCGATAATATATATTTCCCTGCAGTCCGAGAACAAGAGGCATGGTTAAGCCCCCTGATGTGTGATGTAACCTCCCAGAAGGGAGAGGGAGCAGCTCCAGCGTCACACTGAATTATATATAGTGTGAGGGCACTATGGATCGCATCTTTATAGTTACGATACGCTACGATACGATACACTTTATTGATCCCGTGGGAAATTCTGGTATCACAGCAGCACAACTTAAATCATAACATGAATTACATAATTGACAAGACAGTAGAGTTGACAGAAGAACATTATACATTCGATTAGGACATACACAGCGGGTGAACTGAAAGTAGAAGAAATAAAGTAGACATTCACCTTGATGATTTAACACTAATGTTATTGTTGTACATTCCCATAGAAGTTGGCACAAATGATTTCCTATATTTTTCCTTTTTACACCTCAGAAGGATTAGCCGGTTACTGAAGGTCTCTTCTGTCTCATGAATAGCTCATATAATGGATGTGCATTATTATTCATGATCGCCATAGACTTTTTCAGAGTTCTTCTCTCCACCACCTCCTCAAAAGAGTCCAGATTGCAGCCAGCAGCGGAGCTTGCCTTCTTGATAAGCTTATTCAGCTTATTAGCATCAGAGACCCGCACACTACTACCCCAGCATATGAGTGCAAAAAAGATGGCACTTGCCACTACAGACTGGTAGAACATTTCTAACATTTTGCTGCACACATTAAAAGACCTCAGTTTCCTTAGGAAATACAATCTGCTCATCCCCTTCTTGTAGACCATCTGAGTGGCATCTCCAGTCCAGTTTGCTATCCAGGTGGACCCCCAAATATTTGTAACTCTCCACCTGCTCCACCTCCTGACCAGCAATAGTGACCGGTAAACATTCTATCTTTCTCCTGCTATAGTTGACCACCAACTCGTTTGTTTTCTTAGTTAAGCATTAGAAGTATTTTTTCTCCCCAGAATACCCCTTTAAAGGCGTTTTCCCACAAAGTACATTTCAATCCAATAGATTTTTTAATAATAAGTTGGATGTGTTTTTTAAAAATTGTTCTTATACTGAGATAATCTCATAAATGTGTCCCTGCAATGTACTGTGTAATGGCTGTGCAAGAACATAGTGTGCACATACCACTGCTCCCGGGTAGGGTAGGAAACAAAAGAGAGTAAACAGACAGGACAGCATGGGATCAGAGCTGCTTGTTTCTGTGAGGTAAAATGTTTAAAAACAGGCAGGGAAATGTTTTACCTCGCAGAAAGAATCAGATGCCATTGCATGCTGTATATGCTCTTTTCTTTCCTTCGCTGCTCAGCAGATGTGGTATGATCAAACCATGTCTCTGTATGGTCAGACACGGCCATTACACAGTACATAGCAGGGACACATATACAGTGTGTCCACTCATATCCTGTCCACCGCCATTAACTTGAGAACGGTGGCAGTTATAGGCATAGAAGTGGTGTCTAGGTATAGTAAAGTAGCATTTTTATCTCGAAAACGGAACGAGATAAAGAAAAAAGTTAATTACAAAGTTGTAGGGCATCATCAATTCAATACGAATCGACACCGTGCATACAAGAAATGCTATGATTAGAACGTGTAAAACTCACAAGGCTGCGGACATGAAGCGATACCTCATGGAGACCTTCCTACAAGTCATTGGGTATGGTGGCTGCATGGAGTAGCCTCCACGCTCACCTGACCTGACCCCATTGGACTTCTTTCTGTGAGGTCACATCAAACAGCAGTTGTATGCGACCCCTCCACTAAAATTGCAGGACCTACGACGACGTATTACAGATGCTTGTGCAAACATGTCACCTACCATATTGCACAATGTGCAGCAAGATACAGTATGCTGTCCAGAGTCCAGATGTGCGTTGCAGCTGACGGTGGCCACTTTGAGCATCAAAGTTAAATGAGCGCCATATGCGTGACCAGCATTCAATGTTTTTTTTGGGGGGGGGGGGGTTCATATGGGTTTCATATCATAGCATGGGTTTCATATCATAGCATTTCTGTATGCAAGGTGTCAATTCATATTGAATTGATGATGCCTTACAATTTTTTATTTAACTTTTTTTCTCTATTTCGTTCCGTTTTCAAGATAAAAATGCTAACCCCGTTGTTTTCCACCAGGTGGCGCTATTGGTGGTTTCATTGCGTAGCGCATGGCTACTTTACTATACCTAGACATCACTTCTATTCCTATAGCTGCCGCCGTTCTCAAGTTAATGGCAGTGGACAGGATATGGGTGAACAACACTGTAGAAGAATATCTCAGCACAGGAACATTTGTTTTTATACATATAAACATCCAATTGTGGAACTTATTATTCAAAGATCTATTGATGAAAATGTACTTTATTGGTGGGACAACCCCTTGAAGGAAACAGTGTTTTGTTATTTGTTTTTTTTCCAATTTAATTTTGCATTCTGAAAACCGTGATTTTTTATTGTTCTGTTGAAGTCTTATTTTTTTATATTTAGATGTTTTTAAGGTCAATGGTTTTTGGATAAGAGTTCATATTGGTTTTTTTTTCTTCCCACGATAGGTGACCAGAAATGAAGTATTTTGTCACACAAATTGTTTAATGAACTGCGCCTCATCGGCAGAAGGAAATATTGTAATGAGCAGTCACAGTGTAACTAGTAGGACGCTTGTACAGATTGTAGAAGAATTAGAATCTGAAGAAGAAGAAGTGATCAAGTTTGCTTGTCGAGACATCACATCTACGACTAATGTACGGGAACTGTTAACTGAGCTGAATGAAAGAAATTCACATCTGGTAATATTGGAACTGTTGTACTTGCTGAAAAGGTTGGACCTCATTAAAAAGTATTACAACATGTCCAAAGTAGAAGTAGAAAGACAACTGAAGAGACAATCCAAGGTCATTTCAGATTATAGGTAAATCAATTGCTTTGTTGTTGTTTTATATAGTATAACTAATTGCATGTTTTAATATTAATATGTAGAACTGGTGGAGGAAGGTTGAACTAGATGGACCTAGGTCTTTTTTCAACCTAAGTAACTATGTAACTATGTAACTATGTAATATTAGCTTCTGCTCTTTAGTAACCAAACTTTTTTTAATTTTATTACCCTTTAGGCATTAATAAGTTATGAATTTTTTGTAAGATATTTACAGTAATTACCTTATTTTCCTTCCT
The DNA here is from genome assembly GCF_048569485.1 of Anomaloglossus baeobatrachus. NCBI lineage: Eukaryota > Metazoa > Chordata > Amphibia > Anura > Aromobatidae > Anomaloglossus > Anomaloglossus baeobatrachus. Next base: position 119,820,582 of record NC_134359.1, on the reverse strand, counting down.
TCTGTCCCAAATGTTATGCTGCAGGGTGTCATGACCCCGACTGTCAGTGTTTCCTGGAGCGTGGCCGGGGGAGGGACTCCCCCTCTGTGCCTTGTTCCCAGGATCACTGCGCCTTTATCTTCAGGGCACTTTCGTTCATGCGGTGCCAGTTATAATTCTGCTCTGCAGTGTGCAGCTAGTCCCTTGTAAGTTCTGATCCTGCCTCCCATCCTGATTACATTCGTCCTCCCTGCCTGCCGTCCTGACTGTCTCCGCTTCCCCGCCTCCTGTCGTCCTGTGTACGTTTTCCCTGCCTCCCGTCCTGACTTTCCGTCCCCTCTGCTTTGCGTCCTGTTCGCCTCCGTTCCTCTCTGACTCCCATCATCCCTCCTCTGTTGTTCCGTTCTCCTGTACTCCCTGCTATTACCTGCTCTCCCAGCTCCCGACTTCGGCTTGTCAATAAACTTTGGTTTCCGCGCTCGCCCGGTCTTTGACGTTCCCTCTCAGCTCCTGACTCGGCTTTCCCTGGACTCTGTCTCCGTCTGACCCCTAGTACCTTTTCGACCTCGTGGTTCTGACTTCGGCCCGTACGACCATCCACTTCTTCCTTTGGGGAGACTTGTGCCCGCTAGTGGAGGATTGCTGTCAGCACTCTCCTGGTGCTCCGGCTCCTCCTTCTGGTTTGTTAAGTCTAGTGCCATCTAGTGGGGAATCCCTACCTAGCACTCTCCTAGTGTTCCAGCTCCCCCTGCTGGTTCATTACACAGGGTTTCAATGCAGAGTTCATGCTCCTTTAGAAGTTTCTTTCAACTAAATACTTCCCTTTACCTGGCTGAGACTCTCTGTTGCCTATCATGTACTCAGACGGGGAAGTCTCATGCTGTGTTTAAGTGTAGTGTACAGATTTAACAGAGCAGCAGCTGAAAAGATCTTCAAAAGTTTTGTTTTTATGGCATTCATTCTACTGTTAAAATGACCGGCAGTGAGATTTTCCAGGTCAGTTTTATTATGGTGGTACCAAACTTGTTTCATTTTTTTTTTCAAGTGATAAAAAAAATTGATAAAAAAATGATGTTTCAATTTTTTTCCCTCTCTTCATGATGATCTGGTTAATTAATTGTTTATGCTGATCAAGCTTTCACAGACATGGCAATACCAAATATGTTGATTTGGATTTTTATATTTTTGTTTTTTAAAACATATTTTTAACTTTGTTTTAGACCCCTTTAGGGACTTCCACCTGTGATCATCTGGTTGCTTTACTGTGTACTGCAATACCTTTAAAACTGCAAAAACACTTACTGTTCCTCTCATTCATTCTCGTCTGGAATACTGCACCTCTTTACTGGTCAGTTTCCATCTAAACAAACTTTCCTTTCTAATCTGTCCTGAATATAGCAGCCAGGGTCATATTTCTGTCCAGCTGCTACACCAATGCTTCCACCTTGTGCCAGTCATTACAATGGTTGCCATTCGGCAACTACAGAATATAATACAAATTTAACTCTCTCACTCACAAAGCTCTTCACAGTTCTGCACCACCCTACATCTTATCCCTCATTTCTGTCTATCACCCTACCCGTGCTTTGTGTTCTGCAACTGATCTAAGAATAACACCCTCCATAATCCGAAACTTGCACCTCCATCTCAAGACTTTTCTCGTGCTACACCAGTGTTCTGGAATGCACTACCCCCAAATGATCAAACCAATATCCAGTCACCATGTTTTTAAGCGTGCTTTAAAAACACATCTCTTTAGACAGGCCTATCACCTCAACTCACTAAACTAATTCTCCATGTCCTCTCCTGCTAAATGTCAATCATAATCTGCTCCCTCCCTCCTTCATAACCGTCTCCCCTTTCTCCATGCCCCCAATAGCACAGGATAACTGCACTTTGACAGATAGTGGCCGATGACAGATCATGCAGCTTTATATGAAAACCCTTGTTTATTATAATGATGGCTGGACCGTACACAACAAGCACGTTCTATATGCTGTGTCCCTTTATTTCCTTATAGATTGTAAGATGGTGAGCAGGGCCCTCACTCCTCCTGTAACTGATGAACTATGTGTTACTTTGTTCTCTTTTTATTGTCTCCACATGTCCCTGCTTAATTTAAAGTGCTGCAGAATATGTACAGCTATATTAATAAAATTAATATTGTAGTGCATACTGAACACCAGTGAATGAACGACCACATTAACTTGCATTGTGGCGAACTGGATTTCACTGAGGTGTCCATCATTAGGCAAAGAACATAGAGTTACTGGCGGTTAAGGCTTTAATTTACTTTGTTTCACTTCTCCTCCATCTCTGGTTGATGTTCGTAAAGAGACATTGAGTCACATTTCTGGTGGTTGTGTTTCCTTGTGGAATGTGTCCAGCTGGCATAGCAAGACTCAGACAATGCATAAAAAGGAAGTAAAAAGCCAAAGAGGAAGAAAGCAGACTGTCTTGTGCCAACTGTTGAGCATGGTCACCCTATAAGTCCGTATTTTATTTATAGCAGTCCTTGCCATGTCTGGACTGTCCATCCAGGATTCAGTAGTCTCTCAGTAGGCTGTGGATAAGCTTGCGGCAGCCCTGCATTTATATGCTGTCCCTCTATAACATGAGCTGTTTCTTAGAAAAGCCCAATAGTGCCCTTTAAAACAGTTCATAATGCACTAGGCCACCTGGATGGCTCCAACCAAATGAATTCTAGGGACTAGTTTTTAAAAGACCGATTGGTAGGACAGGCTTCTTATGTACAGAGTCTGAGTTCAAATTCCAGTGTGTTCAGCAGGCCGCAATCCCAAAAATCATGACCAGACGTTTACACTAGGAAGGGGCACCTAGGGCAGTTCCAGGTTTTGTACAGGTTTTGAATGTCCATGAATGACCACACAGGCATTTTGCCCTGTATCCCCATCCACAAATCTTTGTGCCAGTTGATTCTCCTGTCAGGAGACATTATTCCATGGTCTTGAGTTTCCATAAGTTGGGCTTGAGACCTTCCAGTTGGTACGCTCTCAAAATTCAATTGTAATGATAGAAGCTGTCCCACTTGTCCCAGCTGAGCTACCACCATGGGGGAAGAAGTAAAAATCAAGACATGCAAATCCTTTTTTCCCTCTTGGGGTCATGCCTGTCACTTGAGATACTGGTTGATGCGGTGAGAGACCTTTGACAGAAGTCTAAGGAGTAAAGTTTCTTTATGTGAAGAATGACAAATTTGTGTAGGAAAAATTAAAGACCAGGCAATTCTAAGTGGGACAAAAAGGTATAAAAATCAGCCCTCTTAAACAGCTAGTCTAGCCAGCATCTAAATCAAATGCCTAAAAGGCACCAGATTTGGTGATTATAAGCTGCGGCCACCACCAGTGGGCTCTTATATACAGCATTCTAACATGCTGTATATAAGAGCCCAGGCCGCTGTGTAGAAAATAAAAGTCACTTTATAATACTTACCTAAGGGGTGGTGCAGTGCAGACTGATTGGATGGGTGTCTCCGTTTTCTGGTACTGGCGCCTCCTCTTTCGGCTATCTTTGTCTTCCTTCTTCTGAAGCTTGGGTGCATGTCGTGTCCTACGTCATGCACACTACCATTGCATTGAGGTCCTGCGTGGGACCTCAATGTCGGCTAATGTGCATGACGTAGGACACGTCATGCACCTAGGCTTCAGAAGAAGGAGGACAAAGATAAACGAAAGAGGAGGCGCCGGACCTGGAGAACGGGGACACCCATCTAACCAGTCTGCATCGCACCGCCCCTTAGGTGCGTATTATAAAGTATTTTTTATGTTATACCCACGGCCTGGGCTCTTATATACAGCATGTTAGAATGCTGTATATAACAGCCCACTGGTGGTGGCCGCAGCTTATAGGCCCCAAATCTGGTGACAGGTTCCCTTTAATGTAATACATAAATAAATCTGTCAGAATTAAAGTATGGAATTTTTAAATGCTGTCTAACCAAATCATTCTGTTCCTGCAGGTATATAATGATAGAACTCAGTGAGCAGGTTGAAGAACGTGAGTTGGACTCCCTCATGTTTTTGCTAAAAAATTATTTGAGAAATGGGGCAAAACTAAAAAATAAGGTATACATTTTATTTTCTACTGTCACAAAGATCATATATAGTGGATTTAAAAAAGTCTATAAATTCTTTTGTTAAAATGGCAGGTTTTAGTCATGTAAAAATTCAAGAAAAATCATTTCAGACTTTTTTTCACCTTTAATTTCACCCATAATCTGTACAATCCAATTGAAAAACTGAAATGCTTTTGGATGGAAAAAGAACTAAATTTTCAATTGGATTTAGGTCCGTGTTCTGTCTCGGCCATTTCAAAACCTTGATTATTTTCTGGCAAAGCCATTCTTTTGCTGATTTCTAGGTAAGCTTAGGTTGTTTGGTGTTCTGAAAGGTGAAATTTATCTTCCAGCTTTTAGCAGATGCCCGAAAGGTTTTGTTGCAAAATTGACTAATATTTGGAATTTTTCATTATTCTCTGGACCTTGGCTAAAGCCCAAATTACATCTGCAGTTGGGAATTTTTAATAAATACATAGTGAATCAAAGTAAACTAAAAACAATTGCTTTGAAAATATGTTGAGTCGATCGCAATGTAACTAACATATACCCATTTTTCCACAGACATTCTTGTCTCTCATTGTGGAGCTTGAGAAGAATCAGCTAGTGACGCCAAATAATTTAGAGATTTTAGAAAATATGTTCCAGACCATTCACAGAGTTGACTTGAACAAGAGAATTGTTAAATTCCAACAGAAAGGTAACGAGCGGCCATGATAGAACATGTTACATTTGTTTTCATTCATTAGGTAACTGTAGGGCTGAAATGTTGTAATAGGGAGAATTTAGTAGGGGGTTGAGAGGGCATAACTAGGGAAAAGAAAATGACCAGGGGTGTGTTACAGTGTCTTGCCCATGTAGCTGTAATAAGTTGAATCAGTTTGACTGTATTGTCTACATTTTTAAGTATTTTGTAAGGTCAGGGTTTCTAGGCAGAGATGGGAGGGAATGTGGAGGAATTGTCTACCTGACATGTTCAGTATGTGTCTAGATATTTCAGTTATGTAATTATTGGATGTGGATGTGAAGGGTGGTGAACATTATTGGAGATTTTCAAATGTGCATTAAAGGGAATCTGTCAGTAAGATCAACTCTTCTAAGCTGTCTATATGAGCATTTAGTTATAAATACCGAAAAGACAAGAAAGGAGCGAGGCGCAATTGGTGTCTTATCTGATGGTATCGGCAAAAATTGTTTAAGATGCACTAACTTGGTGCGGTTGTGTAGATACAACTGTTATAAACACGTGGTATATATGTCTGCTGCAGAACCCATGGAAACAGCAAAAGAAGTAGGTGGAAGAAAAGGGTTAATCCGCGCTCCCAGAAGAAGATCGCTAGAGATCGATGAAGATTGAAAGTATCTGATTCCCTTCTTCAGGAAAAAAATCAATCTTGTACATTACACAATCCAAAGGGTTGATCCCTTAAAGGGAACCAATCACAAGGATTTTTTTATATAACATATACCATCGTTGTAACTTTTCTCTTCCAGGACCTGTGGGGAGATCATACCCATGTGACTAGAAGGGGCGTGGCCTCAGCCAATAGGAAAATGTTGCTTTCTGATATCAGCTTTGTTGGCTGAGGCCCTGCCCCTTCTGGTCACATGGGTATGCTGACCACAGGTCCTGGAAGAGAAAAGTTACATCGATTGTATAATCCTTATGCTAATTCTAACAGGTGGAGGGGATAACTATGAATTCCCCTCCAGATATTATCTGATCCTCAGCTGCTGTCACTAAAGCAGCTGGTGATTTTATAAACTTTACATTCTTGTGTTTCAAAACCTATACAACCGAGCTGCCCACTACAGGTATGTAGAGAATCAGCCTGATAGTGCCAGTATAGCACTGGCTTTAGGTTATGTATGAAAATCCTGGTGATTGGTTCCCTTTAAGGGATCAACCCTTTGGGCTGTGTAATGTACGTTATTGATTTTATCCTGAGGAAGGGGTCGCATGACTCTGAAACACATAGAACAATAAAATCAGATATTTTCAATCCTCATCGATCTCCAGCGATCTTCTTCTGGCAGCGAGGATTAACCATTTTCTTCCACCCACTTATATATGAGCATTTAGGTCATAGGATGCTGAATAAAATTATACTCTGATATCTGCGATCTGATGTATTATTCCCAATAAATCCACAATTTCTTAATATGTAAATGAGCTGTTGAGATCTAAAGGTCAGATATAGATCTCCCTGAGCATCTGCCTCCAAAGATTATTGTAAATGAAAAGGGTTTTTACCAGTGTGAGACATGTAATGACTGACGGTCTGCTCTCCTGATCTACATGGCTCACACTGGTAATGCCAGCTTTCATTTAAAATAAGCTCTGGAGTCAGATTCTCAGCAAGATCCCGTGTCCGGCCCATAGATCTTAACAGCTCATTTAACATATTAAGAAAACTGTGGCTTTCTCTGGAATTAGACATCAGATAGCAGATATCAATGTATAATTTTATTCATTTTCCTATGACCTACATACCCATATAAAAAGCTTAGGAGGGTTGATCTTACTGACAGATTCCATTTAAATCCTCAACTTGCTTGTTATGATCTGAATAAAGTTAAAATCTTTATTCCTTACAGTTCAGTTTTATTTATACGCTCATTACTATCTTGTAGAAAATGCTGTGTGCGTTGGTGGTCCATATGTCAATGCCCTTCCGGCATCTGCCTCCTCTTTTGCCAGAATGACCAGTTCCATGGTAAGTCTTCCAGCAAGTTAAGACAAACATTTCTTGGTTGGTGAAGGCCATTATATATTTTTATTTTACTTCAGGTTTTTTTACCTTGCTTTTCCAATTTTTATTTACTTTCTTTTCACTGCTTTTAAAATAATTCAAATTTTTTTTTAGTTACAACTTAAAATCTTTTCACTGATTGCTTTATATTATCTAACATTTTGTTAACTTTTCATTTGGTAAAAAACTTCTGATGCTGATGATCTGCTGTGGAAAGCTTCCAGCATATTGATTCTTACAAATAAAAGAACAGTTTTAACTTGCAGAATATTCAAATGCATCATAAAAGCGTCTTTACATTGGGGGGAAAACATTTCTAATGCTTAAAGTAAAAGGTCCACCCTTGAATACTCACTTTTTAAGCTATCTGAAAAAGTTAAACATGTACTGTATATACCCAGATTAGAAACCTAACATGCTGGCTGTATGAGCCCCTAGAGGGAAATGTTTTCTGCATACTATTATTTACCGTAGTTAAAGGCTTAATTCCATCTTCATGGATGGATATTATTGGATAAAATGTTCATTTGGAATCATCTTTGAGATATTAACATTTTTGTTTACAGCTCGTTACCTAGGAGACGACCACCGCTGCTGACTAGTTTACAAGGGGCTGCTGATAAATCTTTGGCTTTACCCAGTAAGAAACAAGATAGGATGATGAAACTTTACATTTATTGCACATACTCTCCACTGATGTCAACAGAGGTCTTACATCAGTATTCCAAGTTCTGTAAGCCTAGCAAAAAGAAGGATTTTAGTTGTGCCTCAAACCAGGCATCTGTAGCAGCCATGGCATAAGAAATGGTGTGAAATTTGGTACCCTTGAGATGTTTCTTCAGGTTTGGAAACAGAGGATGGTCGGAGGGAGCTAGATCTGGTGAAAAAGGTGGGTGGTCAATGAGCTGAAAGCTCAACTCAGTTTTGCCATGGTCACTTGTGCAGTGTGAGCGAAGGCGTTGTCTTGCATGAACAAAATTTCTTTGGACAGCTTGCCGCGCTTTTTCGCCTTCAGAGCTGCCTTCAATTGGTTCAAAAGTTCAATGTAACTCCTTGCATTGATGGTGGAACTCTTTTGAAGGTAGTCCACTAGCAGCACGTTATCCTTATCCCAGAACACACACGCCATCACCCTAGTGGTTGATTTTTGCACCACTGTGCCTCCAAGTCTTTTGACTGCTCCCTGTTTTCAGGGTCGTACAAAAAAAATCCAAGTCTCATCCATAGTGACCAGTTGATCCAGGAAGTTCTTATCAGTACGGAAATGCTGACAAATGAACTGGGAAGTTTTCACTCGCATGCTTCTCTGATCTGTTGTGAAACATTTGGGGACCCACTTTGGAGATAGCTTTCTCATGTCCAAATGTTCATGGATAATGACACAAACATGTTCACAGGAAATCCCCATCATGTCTGCTATTGCTTTAGCTGAAATTCGTCGATTCTCCAGTATGAGGTTGTGCAGAGCATCGATGATCTCTGGAACAACAACCACTCTCGGTCGTCCAGGACGTTCTTCATCATTAGTGCTGAAGTGGCCCGTTTTAAATTTGGCAACCCAGTTCTTAACTGTGGAATATGAAGGGCATTGATCCCCAATGTCTGCAACATATCACCATGAATATCCTTCTTGGACTTTCCTTGCAGAAACAAGAATTTTATCACTCCTCTGCTCTCAGTTGCTGTGAATATCGCATTAGACTCCACCATTTTGTTTTCCCACATGCGTAGAACACTGTTGCCATAAGCAACAAACACAAAATTTTGAAAACATATATTAGACACATAAGTCTTTCATGTGATGTAACATTCGTTACTACAAAAACAAAAAAAGATCACAAAGCCAAAGACTTATCAGCAGTCCCTCGTATATGCACTGCGCTCACACTGGCTTGGATTAAGATGTTACAACATGTCAATGATTTTACTCAGCTTCAAATCAGTGCTTACAAGCTCAAATACCAAAACATTTGCTGTTCTCCAAGCCAACGATCTGTATACAAAAGAAAAGAAAAATGTTGATATCTCAAGAATAACTGAAAAAAGTAATAAGCTGCAAAAGTGTTTGTTTTCACGTGTACTATCTGAAAATACCTTTTTATGAAGATAAAGGAGAAGTGGGACATCGACGTTCTGCTAGATACCACTGAAGAGAAAGAGGAGTAGTTCCCTGTGTGGTAATACTTCAAGCAGCTTAAATTTGAGTGTTTCAGGTTTGTACGGAACCCTTCATCAAAACTGAACTACATGATAGTCCAGTTTTGAGAAAGGGTTTGGTATGAACCTGAAACACATAAATAAAAGCTACTTGAAGTATTACCACACAGGGAACTGCTTCTCCTTCTCTTCAGCGCAATATACCAGAACGTCAGTGTCACGGGTATGACCCGAAAATCAGGAGTAGAGGTACGTACACTGGCCCTCAGACTAGGGATACTACGCTGTCCCTCATCCCAGAGGTATGCCTGATGGTGGTGAGGTCTGGACTGCCAACATAGCCCTGAAAGAGAAAATAAACAAACGACAGGATATTTCCACCCCACACCCAATAGCAGACAACTGTTCACCAATAACTGGATCACCACACAGAGGGACCACTGGAGCAAAGCTAGAGCTATAATTGGCATGTGAGGATAAGTTCCACAATTTTTTTATATGGCGGAGGCGGCTGTGACCCCAGTAGCAATTTACCAGCCAGCAGGAATTAACTCCTGCCATATACCGATGACCAGTGAGCGCTCCGACTATGGCTGAGCAACTAAGAAGCATCAGGTTGCCTGCCAGACTCTGCAATGTGTACAGAGTCTGAAGTCGCCATGACACCTAGTGAGTGAGGAGCAGAACACCGCATGACAGTCAATATCCCACTTCTCCTCCATCTTCATAATGAGATTATTTCAGATAGTGTCAGTAAAAACAAACAAAAATGTTTATCTCCCACTTCTCCTCAATCTATGTGCAGAAAAGATCTGCTTTTACCTGCAGATGTGACTGCAGCAGTTGAATAATCTATAGGCATTTATTGGAGTTGGGACATACATAACCTAATTAGGTGAGCAATCCCCTCACCCCCCATTTTAACTTAAAAAATACATTATTACCCCATGTGCCCTTGTCTCTCTTTTTCTTTTCTATCTATGAAGATGGGTTTATCCCTAGAAGACTGTGTTCAGTTTACTCCTAAGCTTTAGTGGCTAGTGCAGGTGTCCCTCATTTTTGGACCATAAGACTATGTGCCTATGGGGGCTCGTACCTGCGGATATATCCGCAGGTATGTCCGCAGGTTTCCCGCAGCAGCTCACCAGAATCCGCAGCTATACAGAGCTGCGGGATTCTAGCGAAATAGCTGCAGAAAACCTGCGGACATTCATGCGACTTACCTGCATAGTGGAGGGCCGGGATTTCCGCAGGTGTTTCTGCAGGAATAATTGACATGCAGTTACGTGCGGCTGCGGGACATCCGCAGCATATTCCGCAGCCACACATACCGCAGCATGAACACAGACACTCCCCATGTCCCATAGGATAACATGGGGAGTGTCTGTACTTGCTGAAACCTAGAAAATCCATATAAATCTGCAGGTTTTCCACGGCAAAATCCGCAGGCGCCAGCTCCAGTGGGCACATAGCCTAACTGCTATGACCCCGCTTTCAGAAAACACCTGTTCCCAGTCATGTTGACAGCACTGCAGCAACAACTGAGCTAATCTCTTCTGACCGCTCATGCCGAGAGCTTGGGCAGAGTCGCTGAGCTCCTTTTCTGCTGCAGTACTGCAGATGTGATATGTCAGCCCTGGAGTCAATAACAGATATTGGAAGCAGTGGTGGAAACTCAGCCCTGGACGCTTGGCGGGTGGGTAAAGCGTAGTTAGTTTTTTAAAAACAAACTGTAGCTGAAGAAATTGGGACTTAAAAAATGAACTAATGCTAAGATGTGAAGATTTCCTTTAAAACGTTGTTGTAATAGGAAATCAGAGTTGCATCTGATGTTGCATGAGACGCTTGGTTCCTAATTAATGCAGCACATCCTCTTTGATACTTTTTTATTTATTTCATTATATCTGTTTCATTGCTTCATTCTCATTCTTTTTTTTCCACATTAGAATCCACAATTAACAATCAGCACCATGAAAGGTGAGACTTTCGTGATTTTATTCCCTGGTATATTGTATTAAAATTTATTCATCCACCTTGGAATTCCTATTGTGTAACTATCATCATTGAATTTACTTGGCCATATTGACCAGGAACAAAGGAATTAACTCTTCACTGTCAAAATGAAATCAAATCTTTAGTAAAAATACTTTGAGCAACAGCTGTGTAATATGATTTGATCTTTTTTTAACCCTTTCATACACCCTGGCATAATAATATGTCACTGCAAGGGTGCGCACGTGTGGAGTAGCCATCAGGCTTACCAGGCAAGTGACAGCTCTATTATACATCTGCCTCTAACAGAATCTGCCCTTAACAGTTGCAACCAGAGCTAGCAAGGCACTCCATCAGAGTCACGTGTTAGGCCTCCTGGAACCTGTGTCTGAACTGACAGAGGAGCTGTCTCATAGGCACACATACTTTTGTGAGCCGAGGGAAAGGGTGTGACTGGAGAAGAAATTATTTTTTTGACTGTTTGCGCATGGAAGAAAGGTGTTTTTAACACCTAAAATGGAAAAGGTTCTTTACAGTTAGAGCAGTCAGACTGTGGAATGCCCTACCACAAGAGGTAGTGTGCTGCCCCCGTGCCAGCAGCCGCCGCTGCTCGGATCCGGGCCTTCTGTGGGTGGCTCGAGGGTCTCCGGACCCGGGGGTCTCGCAGACACGCCGAATAATAGGGGGGGCGTAGATGTACGGGCTAGGCCGTATTAAGTTCGTGACGCCACCCACAGTGTGTGGTGAGGTGGAACACCACCGCTGCTGTAATGGGGCACCCTGGGGAGATGTAGTGGCAGCTTGATGTTAACCCCTCCGTGGGTAGGGATGGTCGCCTCGGGATCCAGTGTCTTTGCGCAGGGTATAGCGATGGCAAGAGCCGGCGCGGCCGGACGTGCAGGGGGGAATGTTGGTTACTCACATGAACCACACGAGTCTTTTAGTAATCAAAGTGCTGGTGGCCGGCCGCCGCTGCCGTTTGCATTCAGGTCCCCCACCCAGGCTGGAGGTCGCTGTCCTTTCCTCTGCACTTACTTTGTGTATGGTGGACTGCCTGGTCTGGAACTCAGGAGTCTGCTCCCGGCTGGATGTGGCCTAAGGAGCCGTGCCTGCAGACGCTGACCCGTGGGATCTATGGGCCCTGGCGGTGGCCTTACCCCTATCGGTGGGCTGTTGTCTTCTTTGAGGGACTTTAGGTGGGACAGGACATATAATCCTGCCCTCAATCGGTTAATTAGCTAGGCCACTGGTTTCGGTCCTGGCTTCAGGGTCCGAGTACCCCCTCTGTGCTACGGTTTCCAGGTCAGTTCTCCGTGTTGGTACCGGCGGGCTACAACCCTGTCCCGGTCCACCTTGGATCTGCCGAGCAGTCTTCCCGTCTCCTGCTGTCGGAGACCACCGTCTGCCACCTAGCCAAGGCACCAGGGCTCCAACCCTGGTACTGTTCAACTTGAACTTCCTCTGCTGGAGCTACACTAGCTCCAGCCCACACTCCTCTCCACTTGAATTCCAACTTAAGCGCCACTGTTTTACCCGCCCCAGGCTGTCTAGACCCCTAGGTCTAGACAGCCCACTGGTGTGCCAATCTTTCCCTAAGGGGGGGTGACTAGGGTTTCAGATCGACTGTGTGTTACCTAAGTGAGGGTTGGTGTTGTGTGGGGGCCTATTTGTGACTATCTGGTTTTGCCAGGGTGTCACAGTAGTAATGGCAGACACTTTAACAGCTTTTAAAAAAGGGCTGGATGATTTCCTCAGTACACATAATGTTGTGGGTTATAGATAATTTTGTGATAAAAAAATTTATAATTGGTGAAGAAGGGTTAAACTTGATGGACCTAGGTGTTTTTTCAACCTAGATAACTATATAACTATGTATATAAAGTATAACTTTATATCTTCTGATGTTACAGCCCTTCTTTTTGGACTCCCGAAGGTATTTGGGCTTATGATACAGCTCCTGTGTTAGTTGAGACACGGTTCTGTGTTTCTTTAGACTGCAGCCTGCCCTGACATGTGGCTATGACTGACTGCTGTTTGAATTCCATGATGGGGGATATTTTATTACATGTCTGGAAATCCCCTTTAAGGCATTAAGGTGCAAATTCACATTTGAACGAATCTGTGAAGCCCACTGATTTCTTCAGAATTGACAAACAATCTTATGTGTGTGGGGAGGTGCAATGGCCATGTTGCATTTTCTTGATTCCCTTTGTTCTCAAGAGAATTTAGCTGGTCGACAATAACTTATTCCACTCTTATCATTGAAATCACTTACATCCTTGCCTGATACGAATCTGTATTTGTAAGGGGAAAGGGGGCAGTCATCTAAAATAACTATTGGCTAGGCGTGTATTCAGCTGCTAAAGACACCATATGTCACAAGCTCTTGGTAAGCAAGAAACCATTTTTTTATATATTTTTTTTTACTAAACTAAATTTAATATAAAAAAATGCAAAACTTTATTTAAACATCCACATTAAAAAAGGTCCAAAATAGGACTGAAAAGGACATTGAAAGACAATACAAAAATACAGAAAAAGAACAATGCATAAGTATAAGTAATGGGTATAGACACACTAACTACAAACTGAGCCAGGTGTAGTGGCAGAGGTCATTAGACCTGAGTCCTCTACAATATGTAATAACCCTACAATGGGGAGTGTAAGCCATCAGGTATAAATAAAGCTGGGGATTCAGATCAAATAAATTGCAGTAGATACCAAGGGGAAGTGTTTTTTACTACTACCCATTTTTTTGCCGTTTTGATGTTTTTTATACAATATAATCTTATCCCTTTTTGAAGAGCTGGAGTTTCTCTCGAGTTTTTTCTGGATTTTTTTCTGTATTGCTGGACCCTACTATTCACCGTACTCAAGGGAACAGGTGAGTTGGACTTTTCTCTTTGCATGGTGAAGTGTTTGAATGTATCTGCCAGGACCTTATATTGTCGTGGTAACATGCTCTGTGTCATGGGCCTCCCTGCTTACTCCTCAGCACCTAGTGGGTTTGCGATGCGCATTGGTAGCCACGGCAACTGATGAGCTCCAATGCGCACGCGTGCGCTCTGATGCCAGCGGGGGCAGTGTGATGGATGATGCTGTTGCGCACGCTCTGCACCTACAGCTTGCATTGGCCAGGTCAGATGACTGCTACCACGGCAAAATAAGTACCTGGCAGATACATTTAGACACTTCCCCATGATTAAGCAGTGTTTCCATATGTGAAACGCGCGTCGGGGGTTTTCCTTCAGGAGAAATTATTTTGGCACTTTATAGCACTGAGCACTTTCCTGGTATGTACTGCAATTGATTTGATATGAATCCCCAGGTTTATTTATACCTGATGGCTTACGCTCCCCATTGTAGGGTTATTACTAGGGATGATCGAATACCTCAAATATTTGGCTTACCAAATATCCAACGAATAGGTCGCCGCTATGCGAATATTCGGTGCGAAATGTAAGTCTATGGAAAGCCCGAATAGTTCCGAATGGTTGTTATTCGGGTTTCCCATAGACTTACATTGCGCATCGAATATTCGCAAATAGTTGAATAGCGGCGACCTGATCGGCAAATATTTGCAAAGCCAAATATTTGACGTATTCGATCATCCCTAGTTATTATATATTGTAGAGGATTCAGGTCTAATAACTTCTGCCACTACACCTTGCTTAGTTTGTAGTTAGAGTGCCTATACCCATCACTTATACTTATGCATTGTTCATTTTCTGTATTTATGTATTGTCTTTCAATGTCCTTTTCAGTCCTATTTTAAACATTTTTTAATGTGGATGTTTAAATAAAGTTTGTATTTTTTTAACTTAAAACTCCGCTTCTCTGGCTTACAATTGTTATGGAGTGGTTCTATTGTAGCTGTTTTTGAATAAGATTGTCAACTCACAGCTCACTATTTAGAATGCGCCTTTTGGATTTGTTTGTGTTTAATTTAATATGATTGGGGTCTTAAAGTGGGGCCACCACTATTAAATGGGTATTCGAAAAAATAAAAAGTATGTGCCAATTGCATGGATCAGTCTAAGGCTAGGGCCCCACTTTGCGTTTTTAACCTGCGTTTCTGCAGCGTTTTGAGCAGCAGCGTTTTATGGCCAAATGGCTCGCGTTTTCTTTTTCCATGTTATCCTATGGAAATTGTGCAAATTCTGACCCCACTTTGCGTTTTAAAACGCTTCGTTTATTTTGCATATTTTGTGGCAAAAAACATGCGTTCAAAGAAGCAACATGTCAATTGTTTTTGCCATTTTGGGTGCGTTTTGCTAACATTGAAGTCTATCAGAAATGGCAAAAACCAAGATTCCTTCAAATTCCTGTGTTTTACCTGCTTTTCCAGTGCAGAAAACATGCGTTTTGGACTTCAAAAACGCATGCTTTTTGGACATCAAAATAATGATTTCATATGTCCTGTTACACACACACACACATAGTCCGACAATTAAGATTAAGAATTTTAATAAATTATTGCTATTTTTCCATTAAATATCATATTACCGCTATAATTTCATTAAATTAATATTTTTTCATTATTTTTCACAAAAATATAGATTTGTTTCTTTTTTTCCAATTTTTTCATTGAGTTTGACTATTTAAACTTTATTTAGCAGTGTATTGATGTTCAAGACGCATCTATCAAAATGCAGGTTTTTGGAAAAGCAGGTAAAAAGCGCTGAAAACGCATCTAAAATGCGGTAAATACGCATGCGTTTTCAGCGCTAAATTTCTGAAAAAGGCAACTTTGGTCAAATCAATTAAGCCCAAAACGTGCGTTTAGAACTGCAAGTAGATGAACGCAAAGTGGGGCCCTAGCCTAAAACAGCAAACACAAATAGTACTCACAAGGTCTCTGTATTGCTGATCTGCTGTTGGTTTGCTGGCTGCAGCAGTGCTGTCACAACTACAGCTCACATCACCGCTGCAACCAATCACTGACCTCAGCGACTCGTGTTTGTTATTTTAGAAGAATACAAGTATGGATATGTGGCTTGGCAACTGAAATAGATCAAAACTATGCACTTCAGCAGTCCAAGTTATACTCTCAAAATCCACATTATAAATCTTTACCAACTCGCAGTAATGTTGTAATTCCTGGCTGCGTTGCATGATGCGCTACATGTACAGGCAGCCTAAATATTAACTATTTATATTTGTATAAATATATTTATACATATTTATATTGTATATTTAAAATACTGATTGTCTTTCCTTTTCCTACTCAATGTAGAAGCAACGCCTGTACAAGAAACCCTGATACAGGTAATACTTCAGCCAGCGTACATTTTTATACAATGTGAAATTGGGGAGGACTGTTACTGTAAAGGAAGGGTGGAGAACAGTCACAGTCATCAGTGTGATAATTGTCCTATTGTTACTATATCATCAATAGGGTTAGTCACTTGTAATCTATATTTAGCATATGCTTTAACATTTAAATATTTGAGAAGTATCTATAAAAAAACTTGAATTACTCTTTAGTATGTGTAAGTAATATAGAACACCAAAGTCTTGAAATTCTGGAAATCACAGGATGAATAGACATGTAAATGATGAAAATATAGGGCCACATTTTTCAAAACATTTCAATATATTCAGTAACGAGTATGAGCAGCACACATAGCAATACTGATATGTACACCCCTTGGCTGCTATCAGTGAGGTTATTAATGATTGTCTGAGGAAAGTTCTGCAATGCTAAATGGGCAGTAAATCATCAAGATCCCCTACTGGCAGCTCACTTTGCATTTGCTAACTATTGAGGTTAAGATATGCTCAATGGGAGACAAGTCCGGAGATGTTGCAAAACATGCTAGCACATTTAGGCCATGCAGGCAAGTTGAAAAATGGTTCCTAGGACATTGTGAAGAAATGGCCATGCATTGGTTCCACAACATAATCAATGTACTGAAACATCGAGCTATTATTTTACCTGAAGTGAAGACGAGAGGGATCTGGCTACATTCTACCACTCGTATCATACTTCCGTGAGTAGGACTAGTGTGTCATTCTCTCGTGAAGGCCTCTTCGTGGTATTGCCCTCATGGTCCCCAGACCTTTCACTGGCTATCATTGCTTCCAAGACAAAAATAGGACTTGTTGCTGAAGAAAATAGACCTCCATTCCAGCCTCCATTGCCTTCTTGCTCTGGACCATCATAGCTTTTGAGAGTGGTGGCGTGAGGTCAATGTAGAGTGATTTACAAGGGGATACAAGGGGACGACACCTTAGCCCTACTTCCACAAATATGGTGTGGGGTGGCATAAAGTATGGTAACGAGACACCTCTAGTCCATTCCAGCGTACACTAACAGCTCCACGCTACATTACTTTGGTGGTATAACCAATGGTGCAGTCATCAATCCAAAGTGTCCCAAGAGCTATTTTGTAACATGACAAAGCCAAGCCACATGTTGCTTGTGCTATAATGAGCAGCCTGCGTGGCCTAAATGGGCTACCCTGACCTGCAGCATCTCTGGACTGATCTCCCATCGCACACATAAGTTAAGTCATTAGTCAGCAATTGCAAAGAGAGCAATGATTTGCTTGCCAAAATACATTTGGCATGGAAGAATATTCCTCTGTGCATGGCCTTCATACTCCTTTCTGGCCTTCATACTCCTTTCATCATTTGCATATCATAAACATGTCTATAGATCCTGTGATTTTGTAATTCCACGACCTTCTTCTTGATGTTGCAGTTTCCATGTTGATGAGTGTAGATTGTGTGTGAACAATCTCCAATGATTAAAAAAGTCTGCAGCTAATCTCCCAATTTAAAAATGAACTGAGTCTTTAGAGATGTTGACACACACTGCTAACAGTCCTACATAGAGGCAGAAAACCGTGAACAGAAATCTTCTTCCAAGTTATCGTTTTCTGATTCAATGTCCCAACTTTTTAAAAAGTTCCATCTGTTGTTAACAGTTTGGAAGGTATAAAATAGTAAAAGTTCCAAGGCTGAACAAACGGGATGTGTGGGTGGATGCCGAGATACATATAACAAAAGCACGCTGTGTGCAAAGGGGAATTCCAAGTTGTATCAAGTCCAAGTTTCATTTCTCTGATTATTTGGGAGGAACTAGAATAGAGAGCAATTACCGTATTTTCCACACTACAGGATGCACTAAGGCTTTGTGCGCACTGGAAAATAGAATTTTCTCAAGAAAATTCCGCAGGCATTGACAGATTACCACACCCGCGGTAAAAAACCCTGGCAAACCGCACCTGAAAACCGCATGCGATTTGCTGCGGTTTTACCGCGGTATTGTTCGCAGTATTGCCGCGGTTTTGCCGCGTGCGGGTTGGTTCATGTGCTTTATTGCATTCAATACAATAAAGCACATTGAAGAAAAAAAAAAGTCATTTCATTCTGAGATAGATAGATAGAGAAATAGACAGATAGAAGAATAGATAGAAGAATAGATAGATAAATAGAGTCCCTGTGAGCACACGCTGCATTTCTCACGGTCGGCAGTGTGTTCACATTACCGGCCGTGGGAAATGCCCTGTAATTACCTCTCTGCTGTCTCGTTGCGAGGCTGCATTCAGCATTGTGTCAGTCGCGGCTGGATGCAAGCATCGCAGGACGTGGATTACGCCGGAGCTGTGTGTTTTGGGGGGGTTAATAAACGGGTGAACCAGGGGCTTTTTTGTGTTTTATTTAAAATAAAGGATTTTTAGGTGTGTAAATAAATGAATAAACATTCACTTTACTTACGGGTTGATCATGTCAGCTGTCTCATAGACGCTGCCATGATCAAGCCTGGACTTAGTGGCGGCGATCCGCCGCCATTAATTCCTTACATTACCTTGATTGCCACCGTATCACGGCAACAAGAAGAGCCGGGGACACTCCGGGACTGTCGCATAATGCATGCAACAGTCCCGGGGAAGCTGCGGCTGATATTCTCGGCTGTGGGGGGAGGGAGGCAGGGGACATTAACCCTGGCCCTCGCCCTCCCCAGCTTGAGAATACCAGGCCACCGCTGTGTGTTTACCTTGGCTGGAAGGTAAAAATACGGCGGAGCACACGTGTTTTGTTTTCTATATTTCCGTTTGCTTTCTATGTGTGTTCTATATGTCTGTGTGTGTCTGTGATGTGTGTGTGAGTGTGATGTGTGTGTATTCTGTGTCTGTGTCTGTGATGTGTGTGTTTACTCTCTGCTCCGCTTCCTCTTCCTGTAATGACATCACTACCCTGCAAACCGCAGGCAGCGATGTACATTACTGCAGGTAAACCGCGAAATACCGCAGGGAATAACGCAGGAAAACGAACCGCACAGAATTTGCTGCCTGCGTTATTCCCTGCGGGATTTCACGATTACATGGCAGTGAATGGAGTGAAATCCCGCAGCGACGTGCGGAAAAGAATTGACATGCAATTGTTTTTGCTGCGGGAATCCCGCAGCAAAACATGCAGCTGTCAAATTCCGCATAGTGCGAACAGCATTTTTTTTTTTCCATAGGTTTTGCTGGTGAATCACTGCAGAGATGTTATGAACATTTTCTGCAGCAAAACATGCAGCAAAACCGCAGGAAATCCGCGGGAAAAAACGGTAAGTGCGCACAGGGCCTTAAACATAAGACTCAATCAAGGTTTAGAAAACCAAAAATCTAAAAAAATTGTTTTATATTAATTGCTGCCTTTAATGGTGCTCCAGCATGAAAGGGAGGGGTAATGTTTTAATTAAACAAGGGAAACAGAAGTAGGATTTCAGAACTGTGGTCTAGTTTAAATATGTAACAGAGGATGAGCCATTAGAATAAATGAGTATTAAAGGGGATTTCCCACGAAAAACATTGATTTTAAAGTTTATTTTAATCAATAGATCTTAGAATAATAACATTTCCACAATTGGATGTGTTTAAAAGAAATGTTCCTGTGCTGAGAAAATCTTATAAAAGAGTCCCTGCTATGTGCTGTGTAATGGCCGTGTCTGACCATACAGGAACATTGTCAGATCATACCACAGTGCCTGGGCCAGGGCGGAAAAAATAAAGTATATAGACATTACAGAACAGGATCACAAATTATTCTTGCTATGAGGCAAAATATTTTTTTAAAAACAGGTAGAGAAATACTTTACCTCACAAAAAGAATCATATACGGCCATTACACAGTACGTACCAGGGACACATTTATAAGATTATCTCAGCACAGGGAACATTTTTTTAAACATATCCAATTGTGGAAATCATTATTATTGTAAGAGCTATTGATTAAAATCAACTTTGAAATTCATTTTGTTTGTGGGAAAAACACTTTAAATAATATCCCCAAACGTTGTTTTGCAAAGTCCCAACACATTTTACTTTGAAAGACTCGGACCACAGTTCAAGAGGGGCACAGGTACATTTATTTTGGATAAAATATATGCTTGCTTTTACATTGGTAATGTCTTTTTACTTCATGTCACCTAAATAGTCACAATCGCAATCTAGCGATATGTACATAATAGCTGTTGCAGCTTACACCATATATACAGGAAGGGTAAACCTGATTTTCTCTATGTGACTGCAGACTTGTAAATCCTCGCATTGCGTGCACTGTGCGCTGAGAGGATTCTCCAGTGTCAGAGCCGGGAACAGTATGTAAAAGAAAAGGGCACATTTATTATTCTGTTTACACATCAGAATAAGCAACTTTGTAATGTATCTTATCAGATAAATATGCTTCTTTCTCTGCCAGAATTGATCAAATTCTCAATTCTGAAGTGATTCTGTATTCAGTGAAGACTTTTCCATTACTGAGATAGGAGATGACAGTTGCTATTGATGAGATTCTATGATGATGGGAGGGGGAGGAGCTAGAGACAGAGGGAGGGGCTAGAGACAGAGCTCTGCCACTCTTTCTTCTATCTACATCGAATCTCATCAGTAAAAACTGCCATCTCCTATCTCAGTAATTGTAAATCATTATCATTAGTGCACTTGTCTATATTTGGCCCTAAAGATAATCTGTCACCAGGTTTTTGCCACATAATATGAGAGCAGCCTGATTCCAGTAATCTGTCACTTAGTGGGTTGCTTGCATTAGTTTTGATAAAATCACTGTTTTATGAGCAGGAGATTATCACTAGAAGACTAGTAAACCTGCTGCAGGATAGGCCCCTGTACTAATAAACTCTGTACAACCCTACCCACACAACTGATTGGCTTCTTTCGGTGCACACTGTGCATAGGCAGAAATCTGCCAATCACTGGTGAGGGCAGGGTTATACAGATCTCAACAATTTTAGAAATTGTAGATCTGCAGCAGATAAAACAGTGATTTTATCAAAACTGAGGCAAATTAGTGACATGTCATAGGAATTAGGGACTCTACCCCTACATCATGCTGCTCTTAGATGCGTTAGCAAAATCTTAGTGATATATTTCTTTTTATTTACAGCAAATTGACAATGGTAAATAATAAGACAAGGTTTTATCAAGTTTAAAATATGAATGTATGATTAAATTTATCTCTTCAGCCTTGGACATATATAAAAGAGCTAACTGAATGGAAAGTTGGATTAGATATTATGTCAGGATAGAATATTTTGTTTTATAACCTGGAACACAAGCTGACAATTATATTTCTTTTTTATGTATAGAGAAACGGCCATCTTTCTATTTAGTTGCGGCAACCCTTTAACAATAAGTGCATCCTTATTGTTTGTTCCCTTTAAAGCTCCACCATACAGTATTTATTTCGGGTCAATCAAGATCAGTTGTAACATAGATCATTACAGCTTAGTAATAATTATCATGCATTTGTAAAATTGAAAACCTAAATGTCAGTGGGATGAGTGAACATTTTTGACAAATATAAAATGCAAACAAATTAAATGACACAATAAATCATACAAAAGTTGTAATTCCATATACCTATTATTTATAGATTGCAGATCATGAAGAAAGATATCCAGTAAGAAGAGACCACAGAGGATTCTGTGTTATCATTGACTGTGTTGGCAATGATGCTGGTAAGTGTCTTCTTTATTATCTCATTATTTTTAGAAGTTTAAGTATTAGTATTACAAAAAGTTTCACATTTCTGTAAAATTATAGACATGGCGTGGAATAATAAATCCACAGAATGGCTGATTTATTTCTATTAGTGATGTGCACAGTCTTTTTGTGTAGAAACTAAGCAGAACTGAGCAAGATGGCCGAATTCAAGGGAACCGTTTCGTGTGTTGAAAATCATTCTTCAAATTTTTCAGATGATTTATATACTTTGTTCCAGACTTATTTTTTAGTATGATAGCTGATGAAACTCTACAGTTGCAATTTATAATTATTGAAGCATGCGTCTGCTGGAGCTTTAGCGGCATCTTCTCTACATGGGTGATTACATTTTTAAGCCTGCTTTACGCGTTGCAATTTTGCATACAATGTCGTATGCGATCGCACACGCCCCCATCGTATGTGTGGCACGTTCAATTTGTTGAACGTGCCGCACAAACGATTAACCCCCATCACACGTACTTACCTTCCATACGACCTCGCTGTGAGCGGCGAACATCCACTTCCTGGAGTGGGAGGGACGTTCGGAATCACATCGACGTCACGCGGCAGCCGGCCAATAGAAGTGGAGGGGTGGAGCTGAGCGGGACGTAAACATCCCGCCCACCTCCTTCCTTCCGCATTGTGGGCTGGGAGCCGCAGGACGCAGGTAAGATCTGTTCATCGTTCCCGGGATGTCACACACTGCGATGTGTGCTACCCTGGGTACAATGAACAATCTGACGTGCAATTCTAGAGAAAGGTACGATGTGTATGCGATGAACGTTTTACCGCTCAATCGCAATCGCACATACCTGTCACACACTACAATGTACCTGACGATGCCGGATGTGCGTCACTTACGACGTGACCCCGCCGACACATTGTAAGATACATTGCAGCGTGTAAAGCCCGCTTAACATAGGGACAAACATAAATAAGCTGGGTTGAAATAGACTAAAACTGGCGCTTGTGGACTATTTTATCTTTTGTGTTATGTATGTTCTTTATGACATGAATTATTGCTTGAGCACGTGAAACTTATGGAGAATGCTTTTGTGCGAAGGAGAATGTCTAAAATTTATGCTTTTGGGCTTGTAAAGAGCGGTGCACATTTTTATTTTTTCCAGTTTGTATATACCCGATAATAAACAAACAATGATTATTTACTCCTATATACCGGTATATGCATACACATATGTATGTGATATATGTGTGTTTGTATGTGTATGTGTGTATGCCCATTTTTCTATATTATATAGTTAGAGGGTAGTCAACAGTGGGACAAGCCCTGAATGGATGGAGTATATGTATCCTCATGGTGCAGTTATATGAAACTCAGAGAGAACACCCCAGCACTATTAACGCTAAGGGGTACTTTGCACGCTGCGACATCGCTAGCCGATGATAGCGATGCCGAGTGCGATAGCACCCGCCCCCGTCGCACATGCAATATCTTGTGATAGCTGCCGTAGCGAACATTATCGCTACGGCAGCTTCACACGCACTTACCTGCCCTGCGACGTTGCTCTAGCCAGCGACCCGCCTCCTTCCTAAGGAGGCGGGTCGTGCGGCGTCACAGCGACGTCACACGGCAGGTGGCCACTAGAAGTGGAGGGGCGGAGATGAGCGGGACGTAAACATCCCGCCCACCTCCTTCGTTCCGCATAGCCGGTGGAGGCAGGTAAGGAGATGTTCCTCGCTCCTGCAGTGTGACACACAGCAATGTGTGCTGCCGCAGGAACGAGGAACAACATCGTATCTCCTATTGGTGCGACATTATGAAAATGACCGACGCTACACAGATCACCGATTTACGATGCTTTTGCGATCGTTTATCGGCGCATCTAGGCTTTACACGCTGCGACGTCGTTACCGGCGCCGGATGTGCGTCACTTTTGATTTGACCCCGACGATATCGCAGTAACGATGTTGCAAAGCACCCCTAAGGCTATGTCCGCACTTTGCGTCGAGGTAGTTGCAGTTCTAAACGCATCCTCTGGCAGAAATGGTTTTTGTCAAAGTTGCTTTTGACCACAAAATCGCGGTAAATACGCATGCGGTTTTACCGCGTTTTAGCGCTTTTTACCTGCGGTTCCATTGCTTAAAGTCAGATGCATTTTGATTACAAAGACACTACTAAATAAAGTTTTGACATACAAACACTATGAAAAAAGGGAAAAAAAAGAAAAAAATATAATTATTTAAATCATAACGAAAATAGTTACATTTAATATAATTATAACGGTTTTATACTATTTATGGCTAAAATAACAATAAATTAATATTTTTCATTAATTTAATTGTCGGACTATGTGTGTGTGTAAAGGAACATATCATTCCATTATTTTGATGTCATAAATGCATGTCTTCAGCAGCTAAAAAGCATGTAAAACGCTGGAATTTTGATGTTGCTTGCGTTTTGCAACTTCTCATTGACTTCAATGTTAAGAAAACGCAGCCCAAATTGCAAAAACAATTGACATGTTGCTTCTTTGAACGCTGAGTTTTTGCCCCAAATTATGCAAATTAAACGCAGCGTTTTGAACTGCAAAGTGCGCACAAGAAATCCCCATTTCCCATAGGCTTTGCTTGTAAATCAAAACGCATGCCTTTTGGCATGAAAACGCTGCAGTTCAAAACGCAGCTGAAACGCAGGTAAAACGCAAAGTGGGGACATAGCCTTAGGGTACGACCGCACTTTGCGTTCTCCTACTTGCAGTTCAAAACGCACGTTTTGTGCTTAATAGATTTGACAAAAGTTGCCTTTTTCAGAAATTTAGCGCTGAAAACGCATGCGTATTTACCGCGTTTTTGATGCGTTTTCTGCGCTTTTTACATGCTTTTCCACCTGCGTTATGACAGATGCATTTTGGAAATCTAGACACTGCTAAATAAAGGTTAAACATTCAAATATATTGAAAAAAGAGAAAAAAAAGGATTAAATCATAAGTTCAGAAATCAAAATGAAAATGGAAATATGTAATGGAATGATAGCAGTAATCGTATTTCTTAGATAAAAAGCACTAAATTTAATATTATCTTTATTTAATTGTTCGATTATGTGTGTGTGTAAAGGGACATATGAATTCATTAATTTAATGTGCAAAAAGCATGCCTTTTGTCAGGTCAAAACACATGTTTTCTGCAATGAAAAAGCAGGTAAAACGCAGGAATTTGTAGGAATCTTGGTTTTTGCCTTTTCTCATTGACTCCAATGTTAGCAAAACGCACCCAAAATGGCAAAAACAATTGACATGCTGCTTCTTTGAACGCATGTTTTTTGCCACAAAATATGCAAATTAAATGCAGCGTTTAGAAACGCAAAGTGTGGTCTAGAAATCCCCTTTTTCCATAGACTTTGCTGTGAAATCAAAACGCATGCCTTTTTGCATGGAAAAGGTGCATCTCAAAACGCACCTAAAAAGCATCTGAAACGCAGGTGGAAACGCAAAGTGCGGTCACAGCCTAAAGATTTATTTAATGGGCCTGGATTTTGGGTCCAGGTTTAAACTGGGTGGGACTGGTTGTTCCCTTATGACTAATCCAAGCTTTACAGCTTATTTAACCCTTGAACACATACCTGGGGCCTCGCAGGCCTGCTAGGTTACTTGTTTTCTATGGTAGATTTCTATGGTTGCGCGTTCTAGGGTTAAAAGGCAGCTGAGCTGCCTCAGAAGGTGTCTTGCACTTGAGGTGAACACACCTATGTTAATTGAGTCTATGTGTGGGATGTGGAAAAGCCTCCAGTGAGCCAGTTTCTGCTAGAGACTAAAGGCCGCTTTACATGCAGCGACATCGATAAAGCGATGTTGTTGGGGTCACGGAATTCGTGACGCACATCCGGCGCCGTTAGCGATGTCGTTGCGTGTGACACCTACGAGCGATTGAAAAAGATTGCAAAATCGCTAATCGCTGACACGCTCCTACATTCCCAAATATCGTTGCTGTGGCAGGACGCAGTTTGTTCGTCGTTCCTGCGACAGCACACATCGCTACGTGTGACACCGCAGGAACGAGGAACCTCACCTTACCTGCGGCCGCCCGCAATGAGGAAGGAAGAAGGTGGGCGGGATGTTCGTCCCGCTCATCTCCGCCCCTCCGCTTCGATTGGGCGCCCGTTTAGTGACGTCGCTGTGATGCCAAATGAACCGCCCCCTCAGAAAGGAGGCGGTTCGCCGGCAACAGTGACATCGCTAGGGAGGTAAGTATGTGTGACGGGTTCGAGCGATGTTGTGCAGCTGTGCGCCACGGGCAGCGATTTACCCGTGACGCACAACCGACGGGGGCGGGTACGCACGCTAGCGATATTGATAGTGATATCCCAGCGTGTAAAGCGGCCTTAAGGCTATGTGCCCACGGGGAAAGTGTCTTGCGGACATATCCGCAGGACATTCCGCAGGAGCACCCAGAAAACTGCAGCACAACTTTGTCTGTTTTCATGCATGCGGATATGCTGCGGTCATTCTGCATTGAGGATACAGTAACATGGCTTCGGCACTGCATCCTCAATGCAGAACAAGTGCTGGAGTGATCGGTGAGTTCATACTTACCTCCATCACGCAGCACTTCACTTTCTGGCTGTGTCTGCACTTTGCAGGAGAAGGTGGGTGGGCCTGAACTAGCTCTGGCTGTCACATGACCGGAGCTTGTGCAAGCCCCGCCCACCTCCTGTTGCCCGCTCCTGGCTAGACCGCACTCCTCTGCATCGGAGGAAGTGACTCCAATGTCTTCAATCAAGGCAGGTAAGTATTGGATCGTGCAGAAAAATCTGCAGTAATAATTGACATGCTGCAAATGTTTCCGCAGGGAAATCTGCATTATTTCCGCTGCGGAAAAAAACGCAGCATGGGCACAGCACTCCCCAAATGCCATAGAAATGGCTGGGGACTCGCTGTATTGCGGATTTTTGAGAAATCCGCGGCATATCCGCGAAAAGATCTTGGCAAATACCGCAAATTTTCCGCAGCGTGGGCACATAGTCTTGGACTATAATCTGAGGTACAAACTGTTTATCTTCTGTTTATTTTTATGTTATACCTTTTGTGCCGAAGAAAGGCTGTGTTGTTTTGGTGAGCTACAACGGATTGTGGACTGTTAATAAACCAATCGCTATTTTGAACACAAGAATCCAATCCATGTGTGTGCACTAGCGTCTACCAGAGAGAAATACGCCTACAATTGGTGATTTTAGTGTGGGTAGTGAACCCCCCAAGCAGCACATGTAATTGCTGAAAAGACTATGTTCTGGGTTTAAGCAGATATATCAGTGCAAACACAGCTGAAGTAATGGAGGAGCTACTTAAGCAGCTGGTCCAGGGTAATATCCAGCAGCAGCAACAATAGCAACAGCAGGTCCAGCGACAGACCAACAAGCTCCTGGTGCAACAGATATAGCAGCAGCACCGACAACAGCAACAACAGATGGACCTCTTAGTGAAAGCTGTACAGGTCAAGGAAGATGCACCTCCCCCACACTGAGGCGACGATAGCCAGGTGAGGAAGACTGTCAGAGGAGCTTTGCAGAATAGAACTTCAGGTGATGATATAGAGGAATTTCTGACTGTGATTGAGAGGGTGGAAGACTGGAAGAAATTGCCTTGTGAAAGCTCCCTGTCTGATGGCGATGTCTGAAGCCATTGTGGAAGATGTCAAGGTGGCAGAAACCTTGTCTTGTTCCCAGAAGCAACAATGTTGAGAGTTGTTGCATCAGAACAAAGATCTGTTCTTGGCATTTCCAGTTCTTATGCAGGTCAAAAAGCATGAGGTACTCACAGAGCCTCATTCTCCCGTCAACTTGAAGCCATATTGGATCCCAGAAGCCTGGCGAGAGGTGATTTTGAAGGTTGGAACAGAGGTTGAACCTGGGAGTCATTAAAGAGTCAAACAGTGACTGTCCAATCCCATAGTGTTGGTTCAAAAGCTGGATGGGGAATGGCGATTCTGATTCTGTAATGACTACAGAAAGCTAAATGGAATCTCTAAGTATTTGTCCAATGCCCCAGGTGGATAAGCCCATCGAAGCACTAGGACCATCAAGGTACATAACCACCCTTGACCTCATAAAGGGTTATTGACAAATCCTTCTGTGCATAGAAGCCATGGAGAAGATGGCGTTTTCAACAGACGAATGTTACCAGTATGTCATGATACCTTTCAGGTTGTAAGGGGCTTTAGCCATCTTCCAGAGAGCCATAGATCGGGTCCTGGCCTTTCACAAGAAATATGCTACTTGGATGATATCGTCATTCAGCCAGGATTGGGAAAGTCACCTGAACAAAGTCCAAGGAATACTTGATGCTTTAAGGAGGGCAGGTTTATTATCAACTCAAAGAAATGTACCTGGGGATGGAAGAAGTCAAATATTTGGGCTATGTTATAGGTAAGATTGTAATCAAACCTCAGATAAATAAAATAGAGGCAATACAGAGCTGGTCACAACTCCTCTCAAAAAACTAGGCATAGTATGTTACTACCGGAGGTTTGTCCTCAATTTTGCCCTGCAAGCCACCCATCATATGGACCTCTTGAAGAATACAAAGTCAGCCATGGCTAAGTACTCACCAGCTGAGGGGGTATTTCAGGAACTAAACCTGGAACACTGTAGACAGCCAGTGTTGGTAGTGCCCGACTCCACAAAAGAGTTCATAACCCAGACAGATGTGACAGACGTCAGGTTAGGTGATGTCATGTCACAGGAGATAAAGGGGAGGAGCACTCCATCATCTTTTCGAGTAGGAAATTATCCTCCTGTGAGCAAAACTACTCGATTGTAGAAAAAGAGAGTCTAGCCATCAAGTGGGCACTGAAAGCCTTAAAATATTAGCTGCTGGGCCGAAAGTTTAAGCTTGTGTCTGACCATGCCCCACTTAGATGGATGTAGGGAAAAAAAGTGGAACAATGCATGACATGGTGTTATTGGTACTTTCAGGTTTTAGTTTTGAGGATGAGCAACAACACAGGAATGCGGATGCTAGCAGAAGGTGCCCAGGCCCCACAGCTTTGGGCAGAGGGGTGTATGTAAGAGGGCAGTGGGACAAATCCTGGATAGAGTATATGAGTCCCCAAGGTGCTTAGCCACGGTGATGTGAAAACTGGAGAGAACGCTTCCGTACTAATAGTGGCGAGAGGTTTATTTAATGGGCCCGGGTTTTGGGTCCAAGTTTTAGGAACAACTGGAAGAGCTGGATTAGGCTATGTGTCCACGGTGCTTTTTACCTGCTTTTTTGCTGCTTTTTCAACTGCAGCGTTTAATGCCAAAATGGATGTGCTTTGCAGTTCAAAACGCAAATGGCAAAAACAATTGACATGTTGCTTCTTTGAAAAGCAGAGTTTTTGCCCAAATTTCTGCCACAAAAAGGCAGCATTTTGAACAGCATAGTGTGGACAAGAAACCCAAATTCCCATAGACTTTGCTTGAAAAGCAGAACACATCCATTTTGGCATTAAACGCTGCAGTTGAAAAAGCAGCAAAAAAGCAGGTAAAAAGCAGGTAAAAAGCAACGTGGACACATAGCCTTAAGGGGGCTTTACACGCTACGACATCGCTAATGCGAACTCATTGGGGTCACGGAATTGGTGACGCACATCCGGCCGCATTAGCGATGCCGTTGCGTGTGACACCTATAAGCGATTTTGCATCGTTGCAAAAACGTGCAAAATCGCTCATCGGTGACATGGGGGTCCATTCTCAAAAATCGTTACTGCAGCAGTAACGAGTTTGTTCCTCGTTCCTGCGGCAGCACACATCGCTCCGTGTGACACCGCAGGAACGAGGAACCTCTCCTTACCTGCCTCCCGGCCGCTATGCGAAAGGAAGGAGGTGGGCGGGATGTTACGTCCCGCTCATCTCCGCCCCTCCACTTCTATTGGGCGGCGGTTCAGTGACGCAGCTGTGACGCTGAACGAACTGCCCCCTTAGAAAGGAGGCGGTTCGCCGGTCACAGCGACGTCGCCGGGCAGGTAAGTCCGTGTGACGGGTCTGGGTGATGTTGTGCGGCACGGGCAGCAATTTGCCCGTGTCGCACAACAGATGGGGGCGGGTACCCACGCTAGCGATATCGGTACCAATATCGCAGCGTGTAAAGCGGCCTTTAGACTGGTCATTCCCTTTTTTCCAATCCAGGCTTTGCAGCTCATAAATTCTGCTGAGCTGCCTGAGAAGGTGTCTGGAACTTGAGGTGAAAATAGCTCTGTTAATTGTGTGTTGGAGGTAGAAAAGCCTCCAGGGAGCTAGTTTCTGCTAGAGTCTTGGACCAAAATCTGAAGTATGAACTGTTTATCTTCTGTTTATTTTTATGTTATACCTTTTCTGCTGAAGAAAGGCTGTTTTGTTGTGGTGAGCTACGACGATTTATGGACTGTTAATAAACCACTCACTATTTTGAACACAAGAATCAGAATTCTGTTTTTGCACTAGTGTCTACTAAAGATCAATACCCCTACAACATATATTATATGTGTGTGTTTGTATATATATATATATATATATATATATATATATATATATATATATATACACACACTCACACAATGGTACCTCGATTTTCGTTGACGTCGGTTTAAAACTGACCCACGCATCAGTTTCAAAATGTATGTAACACGTGTAAGATAAAATGTATTTATTCTTTGCATTAGTATTTTATATTCATTTTATATTTATTTCTTATTGTTTTTAGTATTAAACACTATCTTTATTCTCTATGAAATGTGTTTTTGGTATGGATTTTGGAGTGTCTAAAACAAATTAATTGGATATACATTGATTCCTATGGAAATAATTGCCTCGGTTTTCATCGGTTTCGGATTTCACCGATTGTTTACGAACGGATTAGCAACGAAAACCGAGGTATCACTGTATATATATTTGTTTAATATATTTTTTTGCGTCTTTGTTTTTACTGTGAGGACAGTGCTTACCACTGTGTCCCTATACACAGATCACTGATCATTGTGATCTAACATTGATAATGATTGTGGTGACCTAATAATCACATTTATCAGTTATGTCTATAAACAGCCATGGAAAGAAAATGCAGAACTACACTTCGGTGCTTCTGTGTCCCGTCTTCAAAGGAAATCTCTGTGAAATCATTACTGACTTCACAAGGTTCCCAAGCATTACCCGAATGAAGAAGTAGCTCTATGTCGGCTGGTTTTTGTGACAGGGAACTAATTATTTCAGTTCTCTATCACAGTGTCAGGTACATTTTTAACAAGCTTCTGGTATCTTTAGCTCATTCATTCATATGGTTTGGGCAGGTGGAGATAATTATGTTCTACGTTAAGTCAGTTTTAATGCTGATCACTTTTTTTTCTTTGCCTTTACAGACATGCTTACAGCCCTTTTTAATTCTTTACATTTTGAAGTTATGTGTCAATTGTATAAAAGAGTTGACGAAGTAAAAGACATTCTTCAAGATGTTGCACATATGGAACAGCTCAGACACCATGACATTTTTGCCTGCGTTATTATCAGTCGGGGAAATGCAGACTCTCTTTTCTGTTTAGATGGAGACTTGCCCGGTCTCTCTTTAGACAGAATTAGGAGTACTTTCACCGGACAATCATGTCCAAACCTCAGAGGAAAGCCAAAACTCTTCTTTATTCAAAACTATTTGGTCAGCGATACTGAGGAGGAAAATGGTGTAGAAGTGGATGGTCCCAAAGATTGCGCTGCAAGTCGTCCACAGATTCAGAACTATTCACAAATACCTAACGAAGCAGACATCTTCTGGAGCCATTGTAGAGTGAATGAGTTGGAACTGCAGAAATCTTCTGGCTCGCCTTCTTTATACCTGAGGTCACTCAGGGATTTGTTAGACGAAAAGAAATCAAGGTAATAAAGTGATGGTATATTTCTAGCATCCTTAGAATATAGATACTGTAGCACGGATTCACACTGTGACTTCTTCACTGAATCTCCCTGCACCTGAACTGCAGCCATCCCGGTTAACTGAATTGAACCTACCAGCCACAAATAGATTTGAGAAAATATTGAGTAATGGCTGATTTAATAGAATTTAAAAGTTAAAAAATCTTTATATCCTAATGAAAAAAAATAATGGGGGAGAAGGATTTTCCACATTTAATATTCTTTAAAGAGGACCTGTTCCCAGGTCAAGAGAGGCCAGGTTTTACTCTTATTTTGTTTCCGATGCTCCCCAGAATATTTGTATTTTATATGCTTTTTTTTTGACCGTATAGTTCCAGAGATAAGGACCTTTTTATTTAGGGCAAATTTTTGTCTTTATTGAAGGGCTTGGCTTACAGGTTCTCTTGGGGGCGTGGCTTTGAGCTGCTGTGCATTATTACCCTGCAAGCCACACACCCTTGCAAAGAGAATAAAATCAGCACTAAACAAAAAGACAAATATATCTAAAACTGTAACGGTATGTGCCTATG
This sequence comes from Anomaloglossus baeobatrachus, assembly GCF_048569485.1. Classification (NCBI taxonomy): domain Eukaryota; kingdom Metazoa; phylum Chordata; class Amphibia; order Anura; family Aromobatidae; genus Anomaloglossus; species Anomaloglossus baeobatrachus. Next base: position 119,788,228 of record NC_134359.1, on the reverse strand, counting down.
TAGCACATTTGTGTGCAGATCGCGGGGGTTCCTATGCTGTACCTCCACGATTGCCGCCGAGTCTCCAGCTGATGTTACAGCCAGGACCCAGCTCTCACTGTCAGGAGCGGTGCCCGCACTGCTCCCAGCAGTTTCACCCTCTAAATGGTGTGATTGATCGTGATTGTAGCATGCAGGAGGCAGGGAGAAGAGTCGCTTACTTCTCTCTGGCGATCGGGTCCCTGTAATGCGATCACAGGTACCTTACCGCTGCCATGGCAACCCTGCTTCATCACCATGACAACCCCGGGTTACTGAGTTACAGATCGCCTCACAGACCTTGCTGGATGCATGGATTGTGAGGCGTAGTGTCAGAGCTGCCAGTGCAGCACTGACAGATCTAATCTGCTTCAGTGATCGAGCACTACCATGGATCAGTGATCATACGTAGGAAAAAACGCAGAAGAATTAGCATGCTGCAGATTAATTCTGCAAGGAAAAAAGCGGCAACATGAGCACAACAATCCAGGATTCTCATAGACTTTGCTGAGATTGGTTTTTCCTTGCAGTATTGATTCAAATCTGCAAGAAAAGAATGCTGTGTTGGCACACAGCCTAGGATGTCCTCTTTAAACACTTCCATGGGATTCTAAGGAAGACCTAAAGTAAGAGTGTACATGCAAACTGATGTGTATAAGGCTCTGTGCGCATACTGCATTTTTTACTGCGGTTTTGCTACATGAATTGCTGCAGAAAATGTTGAGAACCTTGCTGCAGTCCTTCCACAGCAAAATCTATGGTAAAAAAAAATGCTGTGCACACACACTGCGGTTTTTTTCATCTACAGGTTTTGCTTCATGTTTTCTGCAGCAAAAAGAATGTGCATGTCACTTCTTTTCTACAGGTACCTGCGGTTTTTGCCATAGATAATGGTAAAAGGGGAACAACCTGCTCAAAATTCGTGGCAATACTGCGGCAAATCTCGGTAAAACCGCATGCGGTTTTCGGGTGCAGGTTGCTGCGTTTTTTTACCGCAAGTGCGGTAATCTTTCAGAGGGTGCGGAATTTTTTTAAGAAAAAATCCATTTTCTAATGCGCACATGGCCTAAGGCTTCCTTTTCATTGTATTCCTGCCATTTAGAGTAAGGCCATGTGCCCACGTGGAAAGTGTTCTGCGGATATATCCGCAGGACATTCCGCAGGGCTCCCAGAAAACCGCAGCACAACTTTGTCTGTTTTCATGCTGCGGATGTATTGCGGAATGTCCTGCGGATATGCTGCGGTCATTCTGCATTGAGGATACATTACCATGGCTTCGGCACTGCATCCTCAATGCAGAACAAGTGCTGGAGTGATTGGGGAGTTCATACTTACTTCCATCACGCAGCACTTCATTTTCCGGCCGTGTCTTCACTTTGCAGGAGAAGGTGGGCGGGTCTGAGCTAGCTACGGCTGTCACATGACCGGAGCTCATGCAGGCCCCGCCCACCACCTCATGCAAAGTGCTCCTGGCTTCACCGTGCTCCTCTGCACCGGAGGAAGTGACTCCGGTGTCTTCTATCAAGGCAGGTAAGTATGGGACTCTGCGGAGAAATCTGCAAGAATAATTCACATGCTGCAGATTTTTCCGCAGGGAAATCCGCAATATTTCCTCTGCAGAAAAAAATGCAGCATGGGCACAGCACTCCCCAAATGCCATAGAAATGGCTGGGGACTCGCTGTACTGCGGATTTTTGAAAAATCCGCGGAATTTCCGCGAAAAAAATCGCAGCAAATTCCACAATTTTTCCGCAGCGTGGGGACATAGCCTAATGGTGTTTTAGTAATAGGGCATGAGAACCTGATCCAGTGATCAGGTTCTTGTTACAATACAACGCTTTTCGACTATTTACATAAAACTGGAAAAACTTTTGACCAATTAGCAGATAGTGTCACAAATTACAGCTGTTGTGTCCTAATCAGTAATATTAATAATAAATCTTGTGTTTTCTTACAGAAAGGATTTGCTAGACATTCACACAGAGCTCAGTCGCATCATCTACGCAAAGAAATCCGGAGCCTCTCTGCAGCTGAAGCATACCCTCACAAAAAAACTGTTTCTACATCCAGCCTGAAAATAAGCCTACGATTTATCAGTCATTTACCACAATAAAACTTGTGAGATTTGTAACCTAATTTATTTAAGTATTTATACACTCAAGCATCATATAAAATGTACACTTATGTATAATATCACATGATATTCAGAATTAAAAAAAATTGTAACAGATTTAATTCCCATTTAATTTTACTAACTCAGATGAGTTTTGGTATGTGATGTGACACCCAAATTGTCACAGTAAGAAAAAGCAAATTGCGAGGGTGCCATCAAAAATTGGAAACCTATTGCAACAACTTGACTAACATTTTCTGCGTTCATGATCTCCTACTCCACATTCTGTACAGTGTCTCTTGTAATTATTATTGAACGACACTAAAGACTTCTCATTGATCCCAACCTCTGCCCCAATGAAATGGAGATCACATACCTATCCCAGAATTGGGTGGTATTCTTCTTGGAAACTGTGCCCTAACAAAATTACAAAAGTATGCATAGTATTGATGATATTCGTAGCACCATATATTAGATTTTGCATAAGAACACCGTTTTATATTGCTATAGTTTGTTTTGTCTGTCCCCATTCATCATGCTTTGTATTTGACCATCATACTTCTATCTTATCTACATAGTACTAATTTGGTAGAGGCATTTTTTATAATATTCCAAGATTATCAGCAAGGCATCATATGCTACCTATATTTAATTTTGATGGTGGTTTTCTTTTTAACCTCTTCCTGACATCTGCTGAACATGTAGGGTGCATATGGGGTCCCGATGTTTGAAGCGTGCTCTGGAGCTCAAAAGATGCTGGATGTGTTATCCAGCTGGCATCTGTAACGGAAGCTACTGGAGCAGAGCTCTGATCACTGCTTTTTAACTATTTTAAAATACTGCTATTAATCACTAGCAGTGTCTTTTAAATGTCTTGGCTTCAGGTGCGTATGTGCACTGGCTCCCATTAGGCCTACGCAAGATGATTATAAGATGCTGAAGGGTTGCAATAGCAGCCAAGGACAACTGGAAGGTCCAAGCCATTGGCATCTTCAATTTCACTATTTTCCTACAACACCGAAGTATTGAAGTATATTTTAACCAAGGTTTAAAAATTAAACTGTAAAAACAAAAAAAAAGTAAAAAAAAAAAAATATATATATATATATATATATAAACCAAGGTTGAAGTCCCCTGTGAAAACAAAAAAAAAGTAAAAAAAAAAAACACCCAAACATTCCTACCTCCTTTTCCTCAGTTAAAAAAATATAAAATAAAAAAATAAAACATATTTAATATTGTTATGTACATAAAGGTCTGAACTATCAAAATTTTAAATACCTTAGTCCTAACAGTAAAACGCCAGAATTGCTGTATTTCTGTTGTTGCTTCTCTGCCAAAAATGCGAATAAAACTTTATATGCATTCAAAATGGTACAAAACAAAAATAAAGCACACATAGAGCGGCAGCAACAGAAAAGTAAATAAATCATGTGTCTATAAAAATGTTGACACAAACCACATTTTTATAAATTTTTCAAATTTCTGAAAACATTTTTCAGCATTTTTTTTATTTTAGTATATCACTGCACTTTGATTGTTTTTCTTGTTCTCCAGTATAAATGCTCATATTGCCATCTTGACGACAATATAAAACAAAAGTTATGGCTCTTGGAGACATTGAAGGAAAAAAAACCCCCAAAAACAGAAAATGGCCGAGGCATAAGACCATTGATTGAGGGACTCTCTCTTAATGCTCTTTTTCAGCTGGATGCAGGTAGACTGTTCAGCTTTTTATGACAGTGGTAATGTTTTGTTTCTTTCTTAGGCCTGTTTCATACGTCAGTGATTCTGGTAAGTATGTGCTAGTTTTTATACGTACCAGAATCACTGACGTACGCAGACCCATTAAAATCAATGGGTCTGCTCACACATCAGTGATTTTTTTAGTGACCTTGTCTCTGTGCGGCTTATACGCGTGTCCGTGATTGCCGCACGAAGACATGTCCATTTTTTTGTGCCATGATTGATGTCCCATGGACCACACTATGCTGTGGTTCGTGAAACACTTACCAGAAAAAAACAAACCTTGAAAATAAAAAGAATTTTGAACTCACCCGTCTCCAGCGACGCTGTGTTCTGCCTCTGCTCTTCACAGCTTCCTGGCCGGCTCATTTTGGCATGCATATTATTTATGCAGCCAAAGCAGACCCGGAAGTAGCTGCGTAGGTGAGAGACAGCGGCGGCCGGATGCTGCATCACAGGACTCTTCAGCACCATGGACAGCAGGAATGGGGCAGGTGAGTTATCTCCATGTGCAATCACGGAGTACGGTCACGGATTGCACATGGACAATCCACGTGTGCCATGAATCACGGCACACAGAGGGACATAGGCGTTTTTAAAACGTCAGTGAAAAACGTCTGTTTTTCACTGACGTGTGAAAAAGGCCTTATTGCAATAGAACACTAGGAGAAAATGTATTTTGCACTTCAGCACCAAACTTTTACAAAAGCTAATATTAATGCTACACATTTAAAAGGCAGCTCCAAACTTTTACAAAAGCTAATATTAATGCTACACATTTAAAAGGCAGCTCTGATATTATTTATTTTTCTTACTATCATGGCATAGACGCATCAATGCACTATTATATTTTGTAGTTTTTATATTACCTCTGATATTGTATGTTTGTTTTATAAATAAATGAGGGTTTGCTTTGTAATATTGTAAATACTGTGTATATAAAAGGAAAAGACCTTTAGAATCTTCCTTATGGGGACACATTAAACAGGTTTTCCACTTGCAACAAAGTAATCTCCAAACAATTGCAGTCACGTAAAATAATAAAGCCAGATAGCTCAGTATTTGACGGCCGTGGGCCTAGAGCAGTCTCTCTGCCGCTGTCCCGGTCTCTGTGTTTTGGCTACAATAATGTCACACAACTGTAGCAAACATTACACCTGTAGCCAATTGCTGAGCCCAACTCTGCCGATGTCGTCGGCACCACTGCAGCCAAAACTGGATGAAATGGAGAAGTGGCAGAGAGCAGTAACTGGGGGAGGGTGAATATTATTTGGCTTTGTTTGACATGACTGCAATCTTTTGAAGACCACTTGTGGAGACCCAGCTGCGAAATCGCTGGAACAGCTCTGACGTGAGAGGAAAGTAGCTGGTATTTTTATTTTACACTGGGGAATATGTTAATTGAAAAGAAGTTATCTGAGTAGTGGACAATCCCTTCAAGACGTATTCTAGAAGTTTATCTACAAACCTGGCAAGTATCCTTACAGAAATTTTGATATATTTCTGTATGGATTTGTTAAGGGTACGTAGTACTGAAAGTGAGAAAGGTTCCCGCTGTTTTTTGGGCTCAGAAGGTTAGCAGTAATCCGTCTGCTGTTGGAACACATTTGAACCCTTAAAGAGAACCTGTCAGGTGCAATATGCACTCAGAACCACGAGCAGTTCTGGGTGTATATTGCTAATCCCTGCCTAACTGTCCCTGTATACACTAGCATAGATAAAGGGATCTTTAGAAAAAGTATTTCTAAAGATCCTTTATGGTATGTTAATGAGCGTGGGGACTAGTCCCAAGAGTGTGATATCCCAGACCAGTCTGCCCTCTTAGCAATGCCACAGAGGCGTACAAACATGCTATTCAATGCAGCATCACCAGCGGTGACACCCGTACCTGTGTTCGATGTGACCGCGCTTCTGAATGCCGGGCACTTCCTGTCATGCGCACTACTGAAGCCAGTGTATGTGTCCCGGCTTCAGAGAAGTCTACTGCGCATGACCGGAAGTGCCCAGCATTCAGAAGCCCTGTCACCGCGAACCCAGGTATGCGCGGCACCACTGGTGATGCTCCATTGAATAGCATGTTAGTACACCCTTGTGGGCGTACCAACATGCTAAGAGGGCAGACTAGTTGGAGAATATAACACCCTTGGGACTAGTCCCCACACTCATTGGCATAAGATAAAAGATCTTTAGAAATACTTTTTCTAAAGATCTCTTTATCTATGCTACTAGATACAGGGACAGTTAGGCAGGGAACAATATGCACCCAGAACCGCTCATGGTTCTGGGTGCATATTGGACCTGACAGGTTCCTTTTAAGTCCCACTTGCACGTTTGACTAAAGATAGCCTTTCCCCCACCCCGTGATATCTGTGGGATTGACCAACATCCTAATGTGTATGGGGGCCTCCCAGCTGTCAGCTAATAAGGATCAGGGCAGTTTAATGCCTGACTCTTTTTTTCTCAGAAGATAAGCCTCTTCTAGAGCTCTATGGGAACGGCTTTCTCCATTCTCCACTTTGAAAACACAAGAACACTCTGGGAATGAAACAGAGATAGCTGGTGGGCAAATGTGCGCTTGTACGCTATTGTATGTGTGGGGCCAGCGTTAGACCTGGTTCACTATGATGAAACAGAAGATTGGTATCACATGGAAGCTTTTATTTTTGGCAGCACATGATCACCTAGCTGCACATAGTCTAACACAAGCGTGTACATGGCATATTACGATGAATTGTAAAGTGCTACGGAACACGTTGGCGCTATATAATATTATTATTATGTATCACAAATTACTAACTACAAAGGGTCATTATAAGTTAAAAGAAAAAAGTAATGATCTGAAAATGAGGTATAGGGCAAAGAAACACGTAAATAGAAAGGTGGAAGACCATGAGCGATTACTGGTCTTCTGGATGCACATGGCAGGAGATGTTGTGAATGTAAGATTATGCACAATAAAGTAGGTTACAGGGAACCTTCTATGTGAGTCTTATGTCCCCAAACAATGGTGCGTTACTGAGATTACAAGTGACTGTTTTATTCTAAAATAGATGAAAATATGGCCGGCGAGGAGTTGACCAGTCACAGAGATCTGTCCCCGTTGACTTCTATATGAATACTTGGATTGATTGACAAGTCTCTCCCACACACTCCGGAAAAGATGTACATCTTCCTCAGTGAGAGGGAAAAGCGGGCAGGAACAGACCTCTAACTATATGCTACCCCTTATGTATTCACAATAGTTAAACCCCTTTTTCCCCTGTAACCATTTTATGCATTAATAACCAGTACAATTTTTCAGATTGTCTGATTTTTTTTTTGTTTTCAAGTTAATAAATGGAATCTGTCAGCAGGTTTTTGCTATTTAATCTGAGAGCAGCATAATTTAGGGGCAGAGTGCTGGATTCCAGTGTTTTATCAGCTGGAGAGCCTCAGTGCCATACTGGGTGTCACGTGCCAGTCCAGGCTAATTTATGTAACCCTATCTCCTCCACTGATTGATGGCTTGCTGACAATCTACTTCTACAATGTATACAGGAATCAGTGGTATGTGTGGGGTATCCAGAGCTCAGCATTCAGAGAACTAGTAGATCTGCAGCAGACAAAACAGTGATCCCACATTGCTGGAATCGGGGTCTTTGCGTCTACATTATGCTGCACTCAGATTCCACAGCACAAACCTGTGGACAGATGCCCCGTAAGGCGATTTTTATATTTTTCTGCTATTGCAAGCGATTTTGATACGAGGGCTTGCCCTAGTTTAGATTAATATATTGAAAATGGAGCTTTGATTATGATTGACAAGTGTTTGTGTTTTATTAATAATATTGGGGGGATGGTTCTTATATTTTTGTTCATTTGTTTTACAATGTTTTTTTTGTCTCTCTCAAGATCAATATATTAGGTTATAGGTGGAGTTCGCTGGACTCTTGTTTACCTTCAACCTTAAAAGCTATGAAACTATATATTCAATAAAATGTCATTAAATATTAGGTATTATAAAAATATTAAAAGTTATTATAGAACCCCAGCTACAGGCATAAACCAGCCCTGACAACTGGCAGCAGTGACCGCCAGGCTGTGTTGTTTCTAGTATCATGGTCACGATCGCTGTTTCTAATATATATGCAGTGATTATGTCTGATTTGTGGACAGATTGTATAGAGAAACTGAACAGAATGATATATAACTTTTCTAGAATAGCTTCAGTATGACTTGTATTTTATTTGTTAAAATCTCTGGTGTCTAAATACACGAGTCCAGTGGGTGGTGCTACTCAGTGACTGACCGCTACAGTCACACAGACTGACAGTACCTGAATAAAACCACCCACTGGACTAATGCTATAAACACCAGGGATTTCACTGAATAAAATGCAAGTTTTACTGGAACTTTTCCCACAATGTATTCTGTATACTCTTAGATTAATAATTACATTACATTTTACAAAGGAACCATGACATGATTCTGATCCTGTGAACTCTGCTAAAGGTAATATATTTTGTTAAAGTTCTTTAGGATTTTAGTGTTTTTAACCGTGATGTTCTTGCCATCACAAATAATGGAAATCGCCTACTGATGTTGCAACCAGCCTGACTTAATACAACTGCCTACATGGTGTGATATGTTTAAAGTGTGTAATTCTGTATGATTAATGCCTTTACTGGTCAAAATGTAATTAAAATGTAATATTTAACTGTAATGGGTTTCAATTAGATATCTGCTGATTCTTTTTTTTATAAATAAATGAATGGATTGCTTTATTATCTAAATACATTGTTATTTATTTGCTTTGTCTTTTTTGTTTCTCATTATCATATTAATAATAATCTACATATAAATGGTTCAGCTGAAACCTAACACTCTCACAGACATGGACAAACCAGGATAGATGCAAAACTAGAATTAAACAGGTCCCAAAAAAGGCTAGTACTTACCCTAGACCTGACCCTTATTTCCCCCTGTCAGACAGCGGGGCAATATCTCAGTAAGAAAACCTGAACCAAGCAACTGCGACACCAGACAACCATCCATCCAGAAATATAGCTAGCACTGAGGCATGTGAGTAGTGAGTATAAATAGCTCTTCCCAAAATGTGATTGGGCAAACTAAATAAGAAAGTCAACACCTGACTAGAAGTGAAATAGGAAAGCAAACCATAAGAAACAAAGACAAGATATCCTTCAGATATCCAACACAAAAAAGACTGGTCCAACCAAGAGGTAAACCAACCAACAGCGACCGATCACTGTTGTGAACCACAGAGTGGAGTCATGACAGTACGAGGAGCCAATGGACCCTCAGAAATCTGCCACAACACTGATGGAAATCTCTTATCAGGCAATCAGCATGAAGGTTCTCCGAATTGACTGAGGAATTATCCTCAGGCCTGTAACCCTTCCACTTAACCAGATACTGCAGATGGCGCCTGGATCCCAGAACTCGCTCCACTTCATAATCCAGATTCTCCTCCAGAATGTATTGATGAACCAGGTGTCCCCACAAATCTGTCCAGAATGGAATGAGTTGTTGATTTAACAAGCTATCGGGAGTTGAAGCTTAATCGTTACTAGATTCAAAATTTAAGTAATCCTGTAAGGACCTGCAAATTTCTTAGAGGCCACTTTAAGCCATACATTTTTAAAGGACAGTCTGCCCATTAGGCTTGGGATGATATTCTGAGGAAAATTACAACCTGATACCCAATTTGGAGCAAAAACTACTCAAAAAGCTAACCAAGAACTGAATCCCTCCATCAGAAATATTTTTGGGAATACAATGTATTTTAACAACATAAGAAATTAACAATGTAGCTAAACTCTTAACAATAGACAACTTGGGAAGTGGGACCAAATGAACAATCTTGCTGAAACGGTCCAACACCACCCACACAATAGTATTACTGCCACAGCTAGGTAAATCAGTGACAAAATCCATGAACAAGTGGGTCCATGGATGTAACTGAATCTTGTTAGGCAGGAGATGCTGGGCACTGGGGCCTGACAAGATGCTTTAGCCTTGGCACAGGCCCCCCTTTTCTGAACATATTTATCTACCTCCGTACAAGCATTCTGCCACCAAAAAGACCTAGAAAGAGATCTCCAAGTGGCAGAAGAATTTGATTGCCCAACCAAAATCATGTACCTCCTCAAGAAGATCCGTACATAAGGATGGTGGAACAAACAGTTTATTTACAGGAAAACAATGTGACTGCAGGATAGCGAAGGGCCGGGGGTTCCTATGCTGTCCCTCATGCTAATGGTTCATAGGCAATCCTTGACCTTTGGATTACCATTGAAGGTGGAAATACCGGAGTCCTGTGCTTTATTATTCTCCTGACCAGATCTAATATTTAACCCTCCCCAGGAAGGAAGGGGCAGGAGTGTGATGGACACACAGATTAAGACAGACAGGGTAAAACCAAAATTCAGACACACTGCAAACTCACAGGCACAATTAGCAAAGTAAGAGACTAAGAAAAAAAAAGCAAGAGCAGGAAGGCAGCAACAAAAAGACAACAAGGGTTAACACCACAACCACTCACAGCAATATTGCATGGCAACCACCAGTAGGTTTGGATCACAACACTTCACCAGACCAGTAAGCTATAGATGGCATTAATGGATTAGTCCAGCTTGCAAAGATAGGTGGGGAGTGAATGTGACTGGCTCCCACACAACATGTCAGCAAAAAGAGATTAACAAGCAGCCCAGCAGAGATGAAGTGTTGCTAGCCTGCCTATGTCTCTGGGTTGAAATCTGCGTCTCCTTGCGCTGATCACAGACATCAGTGAAAATAGCAAGCTGAATTCCAGAATCTAGGAACACAGAAGAACAGCAGCACACTTCAATCGTGAAAGTTTTCTTCTTTTATTAATCCAAGTATTTAAAAACAGCAGTCACAATGTGTTTGTGGGAACAGGGGGAGGGGCTACAAACAGAAGCATTGAAGCGGACGATAACTTACATCTTTAAATAACCATATCACACAGGTTTGTTTTTTTAAAATTAATTTTATTGAGCTGAATTTAAAGTAGACATGTTTAAAGCTGCAAGAAAGATTCATATATTTAAATCATTTAGTAATGCATTGCTGACCAAACTAAAACAAGTTTTATCAGGAGAAATTTCTGTTCAAATTGATGAATCTTTCCTAATGTTGCAATCAAATCTGGGGTCTGTAACATTTGATAGCACACTTTTACTTTTCATGGCAAAACAATCGAACAGGGTTCAGTACAGAACAAAGAAAGATATATAATCCCTTAAATGGGTTAAGTCCACTTATATGCCAGTGATTCAGCCAGGCAATATGATAGATTTATTTGTAGAACATATGTTAAAAGACAGGCAAGCCTTATCCCAAAAGTAAACACAATTTAATAGTTGGGGGTAGGAGGGGGGGGGTTTACAAGAATTAAAGAGACCCAACCAGCAGGATTTTCATATATAAAGTAAAGCCAGTGCTATACTGGTGCTGGGATGCTGAATGTAAGCATAGCTTTTGTTCAGAGATTGGAAGTTTTATTTCGGAAATATGCGCAAGCAAAGTTACAGAAATGTACTGCTATTTGATTGATAGCAGCTATAGAATATCTAATACATACCTCCCAACATTTAAAGATGAGAACGAGGGACAAAGTATGCGGCGCTCTTAGCGCGCTGCGGCAATTTTAAGCCACGCCCCCTAACCACACCCATTTTGCAATCTGTTACGCCTACATCCAATCCTTTTCAGCACTGCTGATCACATTGTTTAAGGCTGCGTGCCCACGACCAGTGTTTGCAGCATTTTGGATGTAGCGTGTTTTTTGCTGTGTCTAAAACGCTGCATTGTACAGTACAAGCACAGTGGAGGGATTTCTAGAAATCTCATGCCCACTGTGCTTGTTTTTTTTTGCAGCAAACACTGACCTGCGGAGCGTCTTTCCAGACTGTAGCATGTCAATTGTTTGCTGCAGTTGCATGCGTCCTCCGTAGGGAGAACACAGCAGGAGACCGCAGCGCACTGAACCCTGATCGTGGGCACAGGCAGCTGCGTTCTCCTGCTGAGGAGACGTGCAGCCACGCAGGTCAGGACCCGCTGCCTCCAGGACACAGCTAGTCCTGATCGTGGGCACAGGCAGCTGTGGTCTCCTGCGGAGGAGATGTGCAGTCCCGCAGGTCAGGACCCGCTGCCTCCAGGACACAGCGAGTCCTGATCGTGGGCACAGGCAGCTGTGGTCTCCTGCGGAGGAGATGTGCAGTCCCGCAGGTCAGGACCCACTGCCTCCAGGACACAGCGAGTCCTGATCGTGGGCACAGGCAGCTGTGGTCTCCTGCGGAGGAGATGTGCAGCCCCGCAGGTCAGGACCCGCTGCCTCCAGGACACAGCGAGTCCTGATCGTGGGCACAGGCAGCTGTGGTCTCCTGCGGAGGAGACGTGCAGCCCCGCAAGTCAGGACCCGCTGCCTCCAGGATACAGCGAGTCCTGATCGTGGGCACAGGCAGCTGTGGTCTCCTGCGGAGGAGACGTGCAGCCCCGCAGGTCAGGACCCGATGCCTCCAGGACACAGTGAGTCCTGATCATGGGCACAGGCATACGCACATATACGGTACATATTTGAAGACAAATTCCCTAAAATACATATAAACAGACAAATCTATACACAGTCATCTGCACTGACATACATAGATATATACATCATACATATACACACATTGGAGGTAATAATATGGGAAAGCCGGCAGCAGCCGCACTCACCTACCCCGCTTGTCTCTATCCAGCTCCTCCTCGGCATGTGATCACTTGGCAACACTTTACCAGACCTAGCCACGCACAGTGCACAGGAGGGGCTGGGGGCTACAGTATACACAGCACAGGAGGGGCTGGGGGCATAGACAGTACTTGAGGGGCATACATATTAGGCCTGTTTCAGATGTCAGTGATTCTGGTATGTATGTTCTAGTTTTTATACGTACCAGAATCACTGACCTATGCAGACCCATTATAATCAATGGGTCTGCACACACATCAGTGATTTTTCACTGACCGTGTCTCCGTGCGGCGTACATGCGTATCCGTGATTGCCGCACAGAAACATGTCTGGTTTTTTTCTGGTATCACTGATGTCCCACAGACCACACTATGGTGTGATCCGTGAAACACGTACCAGAAAAACACGGACATTTAAAATAAAAAGCTTTTCCAACTCACCTTCTCCAGCGACGCTGAGTTCGGCAGCTGCTCTCTGCTTCTTCCTGCCCGGCTCATTATGGCATGCATATTCATTTATGCAGCCAGAGCTGACCCGGAAGTAGCTGCAGAGGTGAGAGAGCGGTGGCTGGATGCTGAATCGCGGGACTCCAGCACCACGAAGAGCAGGAGCAGGGGCAGGTGAGTATATGTCTATGTGCAATCACGGAGTACGGATCACGTATCACGGATTGCACATGGACAACCACTGTGTGCCGTGAATCACGGAGTACGAAGGGACATATGCGTGTTTAACACATCAGTGAAGAATGTCTGTGTTTTTCACTGAGGGGCATACACGTTATTAAGGGGTATACACATTACTGGGGGAAATACACTTTACTGTGGGGCATATAAATAACTGGTAGCATAGATATTACTAAGGGGCATATAGCTCTGGTGTTGGGGTTTATATGTGGCGCCCCTGACCTGGTCAGGCACCACTGAGTACTGCACCCATGCTGGGGACAGTGCAACACAGGTAATCCAGAAGGCTGACCGAGGTGTGACTACACAGGCGCATAGTGATCAGGTCTCACACATGTACCTTTGGGAGGACCCCTGGGGATCCCAGGAGGGGGAAAAGCCTTCACCTCCACTCGAGGGGTGGAGGGGGCAAAGCCTCCATCTCCACTCAAGGGGTGTGGTAGAGAGCCTGGTTGCTAGGTGGCGTAGGCAAGAACAGGAGAGGAGGAGTAGTGAGCCGGTTTAGTGTGCAGTCCAGGGAGAGCAGACGTCAGGAGCAGACCCCTGGGGCTGTGGCAGTCTAACAGCGTCCGCGCAGTGACTACCGACGGGGGAGAACGGTCACCTTGTAGTGCTACCCGAAATCCATCTTCAGCTAAAGAGAGAGCAACGGAGTGGGAAGTAAGGAGACTGCTAGGGAGTTACCAGGCCCAAACGGGTAGCAGGTCCCAGTGCAGGGATAGATCCACCTTTCCTTGCCAAACCTGCATGAGGGGGCACTTTACACCCCCAAGACCACACTACAGAGTCCGCAGCCACGTCGCCACAGTTAGGGCCCATAGTTCACAGGAGGCAAGCAGCCGGAGTGTCCTGGTCCAGGCTACAAGCAAACGGGCCAAAACGAAGGGGAGAGAGGCTTCAGCAACTTCCCTGGGTGACCCCCATAGGGACTAAAAGTCGGGGTTACCCCAAAACGCAAAGGGCTAAGGAAGGCGAGTCGGTAGCCACCCTCATCAGTCAGCCTGAAGGATACCTGGTTCCAGCCTGGTTCATCCCAGCTACGCCCGGGTGACTCACCCTGCCATCAACAGTGAGTAAAACCCCTGAAAGACATTCTGCTTGTGTTGAGTTATTCTGCGCCTTGTGGTTCCACACACCTACACAGGGCCCTGGGGCTTGCCTCACTCTCAGGAGGCTATTACAACTGACTGCACCCACCATCAGCCCCAGGCGTCCCTTAATCTGCAGTGGCGGTCCCCACTGACCGCAATTCTGAGAGTGGCGTCACGACAATCCTAGATAGAAGATCTCCTACCCGTGACAGGATCCAGCTGCGTGGAGTCCCTGAAGGTAATGCACCGACACAATACTTGCGGGGCTTCACATATACAGCTCTGGGGGCACATACAGCTCCGATGGGGGGGCTGGGGGCATACAAATCTGGTTTGGGGGCTGGGGGGCACACAGATCTGGTGTGGGGGGGGTGGCTGGAGGAATATAGCTCTGGTGAGGAGAGGGCTGGAGCATACAGATCTGGTGAGGGGGTGCTGAGATACATATCTAGTGGGAGGGGGCTGGAGGCATACAGAGCTGGGGGGCATATAGATCTGGTGGGGGGGCTGGGGGGCATACAAATCTGGTGTGGGGGCTAAGGATCATACAAATCTGGTGTGGGGGCATACAAATCTGGTGTGGGGGTTAGGGGGCATACAAATCTGGTGAGGGGGGGTGGCTGGAGGCATATACAGTCAGGGCCAGAAATATTTGGACAGTGACACAAGTTTTGTTATTTTAGCTGTTCACAAAAACATGTTCAGAACTATAATTATATATATAATATGGGCTGAAAGTGCACACTCCCAGCTGCAATATGAGAGTTTTCACATCCAAATCGGAGAAAGGGTTTAGGAATCATAGCTCTGTAATGCATAGCCTCCTCTTTTTCAAGGGACCAAAAGTAATTGGACAACGGACTCTAAGGGCTGCAATTAACTCTGAAGACGTCTCCCTCGTTAACGAGTAATCAATGAAGTAGTTAAAAGGTCTGGGGTTGATTACAGGTGTGTGGTTTTGCATTTGGAAGCTGTTGCTGTGACTAGACAACATGCGGTCTAAGGAACTCTCAATTGAGGTGAAGCAGAACATCCTGAGGCTGAAAAAAAAGAAAAAATCCATCAGAGAGATAGCAGACATGCTTGGAGTAGCAAAATCAACAGTTGGGTACATTCTGAGAAAAAAGGAATTGACTGGTGAGCTTGGGAACTCATAAAGGCCTGGGCGTCCACGGATGACAATAGTAGTGGATGATCGCCGCATACTTTCTTTGGTGAAGAAGAACCCGTTCACAACATCAACTGAAGTCCAGAACACTCTCAGTGAAGTAGGTGTATCTGTCTCTAAGTCAACAGTAAAGAGAAGACTCCATGAAAGTAAATACAAAGGGTTCACATCTAGATGCAAACCATTAATCAATTCCAAAAATAGACAGGCCAGAGTTAAATTTGCTGAAAAACACCTCATGAAGCCAGCTCAGTTCTGGAAAAGTATTCTATGGACAGATGAGACAAAGATCAACCTGTACCAGAATGATGGGAAGAAAAAAGTTTGGAGAAGAAAGGGAACGGCACATGATCCAAGGCACACCACATCCTCTGTAAAACATGGTAGAGGCAACGTGATGGCATGGGCATGCATGGCTTTCAGTGGCACTGGGTCACTTGTGTTTATTGATGACATAACCGCAGACAAGAGTAGCCGGATGAATTCTGAAGTGTACCGGGATATACTTTCAGCCCAGATTCAGCCAAATGCCGCAAAGTTGATCGGACGGCGTTTCATAGTACAGATGGACAATGACCCCAAGCATACAGCCAAAGCTACCCAGGAGTTCATGAGTGCAAAAAAGTGGAACATTCTGCAATGGCCAAGTCAATCACCAGATCTTAACCCAATTGAGCATGCATTTCACTTGCTCAAATCCAGACTTAAGACGGAAAGACCCACAAACAAGCAAGACCTGAAGGCTGCGGCTGTAAAGGCCCGGCAAAGCATTAAGAAGGAGGAAACCCAGCGTTTGGTGATGTCCATGGGTTCCAGACTTAAGGCAGTGATTGCCTCCAAAGGATTCGCAACAAAATATTGAAAATAAAAATATTTTGTTTGGGTTTGGTTTATTTTTGTCCAATTACTTTTGACCTCCTAAAATGTGGAGTGTTTGTAAAGAAATGTGTACAATTGCTACAATTTCTATTAGATATTTTTGTTCAAACCTTCAAATTAAACGTTACAATCTGCACTTGAATTCTGTTGTAGAGGTTTCATTTCAAATCCAATGTGGTGGCATGCAGAGCCCAACTCGCGAAAATTGTGTCACTGTCCAAATATTTCTGGACCTAACTGTAGCTCTGGTGAGGAGAGGGCTGGGGCATACAGATCTGGTGAGAGGGGGCTGGGGGATACAGATCTGGTGGGAGGGGGCTGGAGACATACAGAGCTGGTGGTGCTGGGGGGGCATATAGATCTGGTGGGGTGGCTGGGGGGTATACAAATCTGGTGTGGGGGCTGGGGGGCATTCAAATCTGGTGTGGGGGGTGGCTGGAGGCATATAGCTCTGGTGAGGAGAGGGATGCTGGGGCATACAGATCTGGTGAGGGGGGGCTGGGGGATACATATCTGGTGGGAGGGGGCTGGAGGCATACCGAGCTGGGGGGTGCTGAGGGGCATATAGATCTGGTGAGGGGGCATACAAATTTGGTGAGGGGGCCATACAGATGTGGTGAGGGGGGTGACTGGAGGCATATAGCTCTGGTGAGGAGGGGGTTGGGGCATACAGCTTTGGGTAGGTGGGGGGGGGTCACATACAGCGTTCCTTGGTGTTCAGCTCCTCATCCTGCAGTCTCTTTATCTGTGGACAGAGCTCAGCATGTTGCTCGGTAGCTCCGCCCACAGACGTACTTCCATACACAAACAGCCCAGCAGTGAGCAGTGAGTGCACGCTGAGCTGCAGGTGCCGGTTTAAAGTGCCGGCAGCCAGAGTGCTGCTGCCGCCCACTAATAACAGCGGCAGCACAGAGCCAGAGAGAGCAGTGAAGCAGCGCTCGGCTCTGCTCTGCTCATGTGCATTAGGAGGGGGAGAAAGTCAGACGGGGAGAGAGCGGGTGGGTGGAGCCAAGGGACAAAAGCCTCACGATCGTGACACCGGGACACCCGCTGAAATCCGGTACAGTCCTGCTGTATCCGGGACGGTTGGGAGGTATGCTAATATGTGAGTCGGGATTTGCTATCTATTCCCACACCTGTCTGTCTCCCTGTCTTTGGTAGATGCTATACCTTATGGGCTGCATTTCGAACACGCTCCTATCACGTGGCGGAAATGACTCATACCTGGAAGGAGCCTATACAGTCTAGCATCTACCAAGGCCAGGAAAGCATACAAGAGTGGGAATAGACAGCAAACCCCATCCACCCATTAGATATTCTGGAGCTACTATCAATCAAATAGCAGTGCATTTGTGTAACTTTATTTGCACATATTTCTGTAATTAAACCTCCAATCTCAGAACAAAAGGTATGCTTAGATTTGGCATCCTAGTGCCAGTATAACACTGGCTTTACTTTATATATGAAAATCCTGCTGGTAGGTTCCCTTTAAGTCACATATGGGAGATAATTCACCAGGCGGATAAAGGCGGGAATGTAGTTCTGCTAAAAGGTGATTACTATTTGCAGGAAGCCACTAGGCTATTTATTATCAGTTAGACCAGCTCTGAACACAGTGATATCTTTCATAAAAGACATAGGTGATTTTTTACTAACCCTGCAGGATTTTGAGTGGCAAGAGGAGTTTTCTCTAGCATCAATTCAAGTGAATTCAAGCCTTTACATGAATATTCACCAACAAGAGAGTATATTGCAATTAAAGAAATGCTAAGAAATATCGTCGAGGAGGACAGTTTCCTAGATTCTGTAGAAGAAGCATTAGAATTCATTTTAAACCACAATACCTTTCAATTTGGCAATGAGTGGTTTTCACAAAAAAATGCTGCTGTGATGGGTACACCTGCTACATGTACCCTAGCTAATTTATGCAAGAGGTTGCTGATAAGTCTTTGGCTTTGTGATCTTTTTTTGTTTCTAAGGTAACGAATGTTACATTACATGAAAGCCTTATGTGTCTAATATATATTTTCAAAATTTTGTTTGTTGCTTATGGCAACAGTGTTCTACGCATGCGGGAAAATAAGATGGTTGAGTCTAATGCGATATTCACAGCAACAGAGCAGAGGAGTGACAAAAGTCTTGTTTCTGCAATAAAGTCCGCAAAGGATATTCATGGTGATATTGGGGGATCAATGCCCCTCATATTCCACAGTTAAGAGCTGTTTTACCAAATTTAAAACGGGCCACATCAGCACCAATGATGAGTAACGTCCTGAACGCCCAATAGTGGTTGTTGTTCAGGAGATTGTCGATGCTGTGCACAACCTCATACTCATACTTGAGAATCGACGGATTTTAGCTAAAGCAATAGCAGACATCATGGGGATTTCCCGTGAACAAGTTTGTGTCCTTATGGGCGCTTTTCCACTTGCGTCTCGCTTCCGATGCAGGAGCATCGGAAGCGATATGCTAATGACCCTCTGCTGTGGTGTCAGCCGAGGGTCATGCGACTGACGCGATCTTGCGATCGCATCACAGGAGCAGAGAAGATGGAGGGAGCACTTTCTCCCATCTCCTCCGTTGTCTGTCTCTGCGTGCACCACACTGCAGTCGCATAACATGCGAGTGCAGTGCGATTTTACACACGCGTGAGCAGACACTCTGTGCAAAATGCAGCATGCTGCGATTGCACCGAGAGCACGATTCATGTGGAGAAAAAAAAACGGGACAGAGGAAACGCTCTCATTGTTTAACACTGGTGCGAGTGCAATCCGATTTTTTATCCCACTCGCACCAGGAAATCGCAGATGGAAAATCGCCCTATCCATGAACATTTGGTGTAACAATTATAATTGATTACTCAGGAATCTGTTTTTGAACCCAGTTGATAGGTGATAAAGTTTATATTGTAACACACGTGATAAACAAACAAGTGCAGGTGTAACCAAGTCCAAAAAGCAAGTAGCAGAGCAATTTGCAAGTGTTCAAAAAACGAGTAGCAGAGCAATTTGCAAGTGTCCAAAAAACAAGTAGCAGAGCAAGGCGGCTTACGTGAAAGCAAGGCAAATGTGGTACCAATATTCAAAAAAAGGTATAAAAGGGAACCTGGAAACTATAGGCCGGTAAGCTTAACATCTGTTGTGGGTAAAATGTTTGAAGGGTTTTTAAGGGATACTATTATGGAATGTCTCAATGTTAATAATTGTTTAACTCCATATCAACATGGATTTATGAAGGATCGCTCCTGTCAAACTAACCTTATCAGCTTCTATGAGGATGTAAGCTCATACATGGACCGAGGAGAATCATTGGATGTCATTTATCTCGACTTCGGTAAAGCATTTGACACTGTCCCACATAAAGGACTGCTAAGTAAAATGAGAAAGCTTGGGCTCGGGGAAAATGTGTGTAGATGGGTAGGTAGCTGGCTTAGTGATAGAAAATAAAGAGTGGTTATTAATGGCACATACTCAGAGTGGGCCAGGGTTACTAGTGGGGTGCCACAGCGGTCTCTATTGGGCCCCCTACTATTTAATATATTTATTAATGATCTGGTGGATGGTTTACAGAGTAAAATATCAGTATTTGCAGATGATACAAAACTATGTAAGGTAGTTAACACAAAGGAGGACAGTTTGCAACTACAGATGGACTTGAGTAAATTGGAGAATTGGGCTGAAAAATGGCAAATGAGGTTTAACACAGATAAGTGTAAGGTTATGCACATGGGAAGGAGAAACAGATGCTACGATTACTTACTAAATGGGAAACCGCTGGGGAAATCAGACATGGAAAAAGACTTAGGCATCTTAGTCAATAAGAAGCTAAATTGGAGTGCCCAGTGTCAGGCAGCAGCCACCAAAGCCAATAGGGTGATGGGATGCATTAGAAGAGGTCTGGGGGCACGAGATGAAAACATCATTCTCCCTCTGTACAAATCACTCGTCAGACCACACTTGGAGTATTGTGTGCAATTTTGGGCGCCGGTGCTCAAGAAAGACATTACTGAACTTGAAAGGGTTCAGAGGCGGGCTACTAAAATAATAAATGGAGTGGGTGCATTACAATACATGGAAAGGTTATCAAAATTAGGTCTATTTACTCTAGAAAAGAGAAGACTTAGGGGAGACCTAATAAACATGTACAAATATATCAAGAGGGCCATATAGAGATCTCTCCCATGATCTGTTTGTACCAAGGACTATGACAAGAACAAGGGGGCATTCTCTTCGATTGAAGGAAAGAAAATTCCTACATCAGCATAGAAGAGGGTTCTTCACGGTAAGAGCAGTAAGGCTCTGGAACTCTCTTCCTGAGGAAGTGGTGATGGCCAACTCACTGAATGAATTTAAGAGAGGAATGGATGCTTTTCTTGATAGCAAAAGTATAGAAGGTTATAAATAGCATAATCTTACAGGTAGATAGAAGAGCGACCAAGATTATTACAGGAATGGGTGGGCTGCAACACCAAGACAGGTTATTAAACTTGGGGTTATTTAGTTTGGAAAAACAAAGGCTTAGGGGGATCTAATCACAATGTATAAACATGAAGGGACAGTACAGAGACCTTTCCAAAGATCTCTTTACACCTAGGCCTGCGACTGGAACATGGGAGCATCCGCTACGTCTTGAGGAAAGAAGGTTTAATCATAATCACAGACGAGGATTCTTTACTGTACGAGCAGTGAGACTATGGAACTCTCTGCCGCATGATGTTGTAATGAGTGATTCACTACTAACATTTAAGCAGAGCCTGGATGCCTTTCTTGAAAAATATAATATTACTAGTTATGTATATTAGATTTTATGACAGGGTGTTGATCCAGGGAACTAGTCTGATTGCCATATGTGGAGTCAGGAAGGAATTTTGTCCCCCATTGGAGCTTATTTGACACATTGGGGGTTTTTTTGCCTTCCTCTGGATCAACATGTTAGGGTACGGGTTGAACTAGATGGACTTAGAGTCTCCCTTCAACCTTAAAAACTATGACACTATGAAACTATGAAGGCAGATCAACAAGAACCGCAGCAGGGGCTAGGCATCAAAAGCAGGAAGCAGCAGGAGGGCAGAACCTCTGATGAGCAGCAACAGGCGAGTCACACAGACTTTGCCGGGGTAGATGGAGAAACTTGAGACACCACTAGGAGGAAACCAGGCAGAATACTCAAGCACAGGACTGGAGGCTAGACTGAGGATTAAAAGGGCAGGAGGACAAAAAACACATGGGGAGGAATGAAGCAGAGGATGCCATCTTGGAAGAGGGCAAAAGTGCCCAAAAGGTAATCAGAATAACCGGAGTCAAGACATTTGGGCATGAGGAAGTGATCTGCAAAGTGGGTCCCTAAATGTTTGACAACAGATCAGAGAAGCATTCTTGTGCAGTTTGTCAGCGTTTTCGGACTGATAAGAACTTCCTGGATCAACTGGTCTCTATGGATGAGACCTGGATTTATTTGTATGACCCTGAAAACAAGGAGCAGTCAAAAGTGTAGAGGAACAGTGGTTATTCTAGTCCAAAGAAGTTCAGGGTGCAAAAATCAGACACTAAGGTGATGGCATCTGTGTGCTAGTGGACTACCTTCAAAATGGTTCCACCATCAATTCAAGGTACTACATTGACCTTTTGGACCAATTGAAGGCAGCTCTGAAGGCCAAAAGGCACGGCACACTGTCCAAAGGAATCTTATTCCTGCACAACGTCTCTGCTCACACTGCACAAGCAACCGTGGAAAAACTGGCAGAGCTGGGCTTGCAGCTGGTTGACCACCCACCTTATTCACCAGATCTATCTCCTTCTGGCTATCATCTGTTATCAAACCTGAAGAAACACCTCAAGGGTACCAAATTGCACACCATTTCTGATGCCATGGCTGCTATGGATCCTTATTTTTGCTGGGCTTACAGAACTTGGAATACTGATGTAAGAAGTGTGTTGACATCAGTGGAGAGTATGTATAATAAATGTAACGTTTCAGGTTCGGAAAAAGAATTTAACGATTTTAAACACTATTTGAATAACATCTACAAATTGAATATGACTTTACATCTATTTTTGGGGGATACAATCTGAATTGTTTGGATGTAAACATAGCAATTATGAACAATGACATCCAGACAACATTTAGAAAAAAAACTGCAACAAATCCATTATTACATTATAAAAGTGCACATCCAAAATTCACCAAAATGGCTCTACCGTGCAGCCAATTATTACACCTAAAGAAGATCAACAGTACAAACAGAAGTTTCGAAAGATAAGCGGAACAATTGCAAAAGAGATTTGAAAGCAAGGGTACCCCAAACGATTATTAACCCCATTACGACAGCCTTACGGAGATAAACAGCGGCAGAATTAGGTACTTATTCTGATCTGCCACTTATAAATGGCGGGCAGAAATAAATGAATAGCGCCCCCCAGCGTCAGAAAATCTCTGGGGTTTCAGCTACTGGGGGTAGTTGAGACCCTGGAGATCATGATTCAGGCCGGTTTTTCCGGTCCCCGCTCACGTGATCACAGGTATACACCGTATACCGATGATCATGTTATAGTAAATCACAACGCCGGTAAAAAATTATTTATCTCCCATCTGGCATGATACAACTGGGAGATAAATCTCCTCCCCCGGTCCCCTCCGGTCCCCCGGGGTCGCCGAAGTGCCCCCCCGACCCCCAACCCCCTCCCGAAAATCCAAGATGTCGGCGCGCACAGCAGCGCACCGCCCGCATTTACCCATTTCCTCTGACTTCTGTCGCATGTGCCATCACACATGCGACAGAAAACTCCTCCCCAGGCCCTGCCAGGTTACCCCCTATTCCCCCCCGGTGTCTCCCGGTGTTCCCCCGTACCTGTCGGAGCGCTGATCCCCCGTGGCCCCCTCCTCCTTCAAAGCAGACGCCGGTCACATGTGCAGAGCGCGGCTGTCAGCTCAGCTTCCTGCTTTCAGAAACGCTGGCTCACTGCACGGACTCTGCAGCTGTGACCCTAGGAGAGTGGGTGCAGATTCTTTGCACCCACTCTCCTCAAATGGAAGGTCTGCACTCCTAGAAAATGGGGGACACGTTCCCTGAGCGTGCCCCCCATATTCTAGAAGGTCGTGGGACTTCCAAAATGGCTTACAGGAGATTTTTTTTTCCTTTTCAATAAATTGGTGAAAGAGGGAATGTTTTGGGAGCGTGTTTTTTCAAATAAATTTTTTTTTTTTGTTGTCAATTTTTTTTTTTTATTACTGTCAATTAGTGATGTCTGGTATCAGATAGACGCCGTGACATCACTAATTGCTGGGCTTGATGCCAGGTGACATTACACATCTGGTGTCAACCCCATTTATTACCCCGTTTGCCACCGCACCAGGGCAACAAGATGAGTTGGGGCGAAGCGCCAGGATTGGCACATCTAATGGATGCGCCACTTCTGGGGCGGCTGCGGCCTGCTATTTTTAGGCTGGGAAGAGTCCAATAACCATGGCTCTTCCCACCCTGAGAATACCAGACCCCAGCTGTCAGCTTCACCTTGGCTGGTGATCTAATTTGGGGGGACCCCTCGTTTGTTTGTTTTTTAATTATTTATTTATAAAAAAAAAAAAAAACAGCTTGGGGAGCCCTCCAAATTGGTCACCAGCCAAGGTGAAGCTGTCAGCTGTGGTTTGCAGGCTACAGCTGTCTGCTTTACCCTAGCTGGCTATCAAAAATAGGGGGGACCCCACGTTGTTTATTTTAATTTTTTTTTTTGGGCTAAATACAAGGCTAGGCACCCTTTAGTGCCACATGAAAGTCACTGAAGGGTGCCAGCTTAGAATATGCAGGGGGGTGGAACGTTATATTTATGTTTGACATCTATCCATTCATCCATTGTAGCATTTTAGGCTATGTGCCCACAATCAGGGTTTGCAGCGTTTTGGGCGCAGAGTGTTTTCCCTGCGTCCATAACGCTGCGTTGTGCAGTACAAGCACAGTGGAAGGATTTTTAGAAATACCATGCCCACAGTGCTTCTTTTCTCCGCAGCATAAACCGACCTGTGGTGCAGCTTCCCGAGCCTCAGCATGTCAATTTATCCTGCGGAGACGAGTGTTATCTGCAGGTAGAATAGAGCTAAAGTCCACAGCAGCCTGAACCCAAATCGTGGGCATGGGCAGCTGCGTTCTCCCGTGCACAACACTCACATCTCTGCAGGAAGGCTGACACTGGGTACTAGACGCCGTGTCGCTGGATCATGGCCACATAGCCTAACAGTGAGAATATTGTTGCTACAGCAACATTTTTGTAAAGTACTTGTGGAATCAAAATGCTTACTATACTCCTGAATAAATCCAGTTTCCAAAATGGGGTCACTTGTGGGGGGTTTCTGATGTATAGGTACCCAAGGGGCCCTGTTAATATGACATGGTGCGCGCAATTTATTTCAACTTTTCCAAAATTCAAATGGTGCTCCTTCCATTCCAAGCCCTCCCATTTATCCAAACAGAGATTTTTTGCCACATGTGGGGTATCCCTGCGCTCACAAGAAATTGGATAACAACCTGTAGGGATGATTTTTTTGTTGTTGCCTCTTGAATAAGTGAGAAATTTCAAAAAATCGTGTAAAAAACACGTATAGGAGACTTATTCAAATTGAATATCAAATTTTATTAATATAACCAAAAAGGTAAAATCGTTATACATACATACAGGTATGAGGTAAGTGGATTCTATATTCACCTACCCATCAATGAACCACCCAGGTCAGCCCATCATAGTATAAGGACCATAAATAAACAGCAAGTGCAATAAGTAGTAAAAGCACACCATGTGAACAACTAGTCACATCAGACAATCGCCATACATGGACTTACCCATGGTATGAAATAGGAAGCCAAACAAAGGTGGTTCAGAGGTGGACAGGCAAATACCCTTCAACCCGGACCCAGCCAAATTTCCTTTCCAAAATTCAAATATTGCTCCTTCCATTCCAAGCCCTCCCATTTCTTCAAACAAAGGTTTCAGACCACATGTGAGGTATCACCGCACTCATAAAAAAGTGGGTAACAAACATTGGGGTCAAATTTTAGGAATTACCTCTTGAAAAAGTGAGAAAATTGATGCTAAAGCAACATTTTTGAGAAAAAAATGAAAATTTTCAATATGACAACGTAACGTTATCAAAATCTGTGACGTACCTGTGGGTCCAAAATGCTCACTATACCCCTAGATAGAAGCCTTGAGGGGTCTAGTTTCCAAAATGGTATCACTTGTGAGGGGTTTCTGCTGTTTAGGTACCTTAGCGGACATCTAAATGCAACATGGTGCCCGCAATCTATTTCAGCCAAATTTGCTTTCCAAAATTCAAATATTGCTCCTTCTGTTCCGAGCCCTCCCATTTGTACAAACAGAGGTTTCTGACCACATGTTGGGTATTGGCGCGTTCATAAGAAAGTGGGTAACAAGTTTTGGGGTCCATTTTGTTGTGTTATTGTCGCGGGCGGAGGAGGGGACGCTGCGCTCTCCCACTGCTCGGGTCCGGCTGCCGCTGCTGCTGCGGCCTGCTGCTGCTCGGTGGCTCAAGCGATGGGCCGGATCCCGGGGACTCTAGCAGCGCTCCTCGCCCGTGAGTGAAAGGGGTTTGGTTGTTGGGATAGTTTATTGTCCGTGACGCCACCCACGGTTGTGGTGATTGAGTGGACACCACCGCTGCTCTGTCTGGGGAGCCCGGGAGTGATGGTATGGAGCAGCCAGTTGTTGATTTGCCCCTCCGTGGATAGGGGGTTTGGTGGTCCCGGGGCCCAGTGATGGGGTTGGGATGGTGGACAGGCGGGTATGGGGCCTGTGGAGGTGCAGGGGCGCAGGGGCAGCGCTGTGCCACACGGCACGAAGGTACTCACTCAGCCAGTAAACACGACACAGTTCTCGGTAAACAAACGGCTGGTTGGACGGGTCCCTCGGACGGTTACGGTGCTGATGTTCCCTGCAGTTAGCGGTGACGGTCTCTTCCCTGCACCTATGTATAGTCTTTTGGTAGCGATGGATTCCCACCGGTAACCCGCTCCCCGACCTGGATATGAGCCGGAGGAGCCCCTCTCTTGCCCGCAGGCGCTGGTCCTGGGAAACTGGTGCCTTGGCGGTGGCGGTGTCTCCCCTTAACGGTCGGACTGTTGCCTTCAATCGGGACTTGGTTGTTGGGAGACAGAGGTCCCCTTCACTGACGGATTTGGCAAATTATGGCGACTCCTAGCCTTGCCGGGATCCAAAAGGCCCCTGCCCTGGTGCTGACTGTTCTTTGTATACCGCTCCGGTACCGCCGGGTCACCACCCGTCCACGGTCCTTTCGGCAACCTCCGAGCAATCTCTCCTGCAAACGGTCACCGCCGTCTGTCAACCTTGCTGTCTCAGTCCGGGGCACACACCCGGACTAACTTCAGGCTTCTTGCTGTCACTTTTCTCTGTCACTTCTTCCTTCTCTTACTACAACTCCACTGTTTACTCCTTCCACTTCAAACTCTCAAACTGATCTGTCTGGTTTTCCCACCTCCAGGGCTGTGAACTCCTCGGTGGGCGGAGCCAACCGCCTGGCCCACCCCCTGGTGTGGAAACCAGCCCCTGGAGGAAGGCAACAAGGATTTATGTTTTGACTTTGAGTGTTCCTGCAGGGAATGTGGGGTGCGTGTGGTGTTGTGACCTGTGACCCCTGGCTTGCCCAGGGCGTCACATTCCCCCTTAGCAAAACGCAGACCGTCCTCGGGCTGCCCGTCCAACACCGGTTTTATTTTTCCTTTTGTTTTTCTGAAAAGATAAAAACGGTAACACATATACAAGTAGAAAAACATCATTCCACATCGGGAGGCACATTTCTCAAACGTTACGGTTTTAAACGGTTAACGGTTACGGTCTCCGCTCTCTCCCACCCAAGCAACCTGGCCCTGATGCTGCCCCTAGAAAACAGGCAGCACCCCTTGACCCCAGTCCTGCACCAAGTTACCCGAGCGGGATCTGTCCTTCCCCTCCAGAGGGTAGCCACCGGTTCCTGTGGTGGCTGGGCCCCAGCCTGCTCTACTGCGGGCCCTCCCTCCAACCTGTCTCTCCGGAGGCGGCAATTGCGGAAACGGTAACACAACTTATTTACAAGCCACTAGCGTCTGTGGTTGCCCTGCAAGTTCACGGGCTTGTCCATAGAAAGTTCTCTATGCAACTGGTAGACGGTCCCTACGGGGACAACGGTGCCGGCAACGGCCGGTTTTCCAAATCACGGTAGACAATCAGGTTACTTTCCATTAATTGTTCATTTTCATCATTTTCAAAAACTTTCAAACTGACACACTGGTGGTCCCAACGGGGGACAACTGCAACGGTACTCCGCTGCCATCACTCAGAGTCCTCAGCTAAGGCGGATCCACCCCCCTCCACCAGCATATCCAGCATGCACTGACATGCCTGCTGTGACAGGGGCACCCGGTACCCATTTCCACCGGTACGCGGGGTATGGAAAACCACTGGGTCTCCTACATAGCGGGAACGCTCACTTGCCTCCTCAAGCTCAGCAGCGGACCAGGGGCTGGGGCCGGAGTCATCATCTCTTGTTCCTGCGTCAGGCGGGTTACCGCCAGCTGCCGCAGCCTCTCGGCCTCCAGCATCCAGCACTTCAGACCCTTCTGCGGTAGCACGGAGCAGCAGATTAGGTGAGCTTACACTGAGGCGCCCCATAAGTAACGGCAAGGATGATGCATAGGCCGAGACTAGGCCGGGCCCCTCAGCCGCAGCGGCCGGTCCTGGTGAGACATAGGGACGTGAGTCACCAATCGACTCTGTTACATCATTTCCCCCTTCGTACATCGGGGCAGTTGTAATCAGCATCTCCACCTCGTTGGTTCACTGCTCCATCATCCGGAAGATCTGATCCTGCTGACGCTGGTGGAATTGAATCACCCGGGCCTTCATCCAGGCCACGGTCCCGGGCTCGGGGTCTGACACAGTCACTACCGGGACTTCTGGCACCATTCTGTTAAGGGGCCGTGGCCCCAGCGGTTCCCCCGGGTATACTTCAGGGACGTCCTGGACGTCTGCAGCTGGCTGGTCCGCCGGGGCGGCTTGGCAGGGTATCGCTACCGGTTGGGCAGGTAGCGGGCCTAATGGCGGAGCGGCCGCAGCTAGCACGGGTAGCGGGGAGAGAGGCAGGGTGAGCGGAAGCCGGCCGGGCCCCTCAGCTCCAATGGCCGATCCCTCAGGAATACAGGGGCGTGGGTCTCTTACCCGCTCCTCCAAATCCTCTTCCACCTCGCGTCTCCACATAGCAGCCACCACGTCCGCCATGTCGGTCTCCCACTCCTCCAGGAGGAGTTGCATGTGGGCCTGCAGACGATTACTCAGCGGGACAGTCCGGTCCCTCAACCACGTCGCCGTGCCGGGTGCGGGGGTCTCGCTGTTATTAGCTGGCGCGGACATCTCGGCAGTCGTGCTTTCCAGGAACTAGCAACAAGATGGCCACAGGGTCCTGGCGTCCCTGCTTTTGTAGCCACCTCACATGCACTCAGTCGCCATTTCGTCTCTCTTAGCCTCTTTCCGGCCCCTCCTCTATCGGGGCGGGGTTCTGGCCTTCGCGCCTCTGCTATTCGAGAAGACGCTCGAGCGGGAACTCTTCGCGCCAAAGATGGCGGCTTCTGAAATTTTCCGGCCGGACACCTCCGGCGGTCACAAGGCGCACCTCTACCCAACGGCAGAGCGGTAAGATCCTGTTCGTGACGCCAAGTTGTCGCGGGCGGAGGAGGGGACGCTGCGCTCTGCCACTGCTCGGGTCCGGCTGCCACTGCTGCTGCGGCCTGCTGCTGCTCGGTGGCTTGAGCGATGGGCCGGATCCCGGGGACTCTAGCGGCGCTCCTCGCCCGTGAGTGAAAGGGGTTTGGTTGTTGGGATAGTTTATTGTCCGTGACGCCACCCACGGTTGTGGTGATTGAGTGGACACCACCGCTGCTCTGTCTGGGGAGCCCGGGAGTGATGGTATGGAGCAGCCAGTTGTTGATTTGCCCCTCGGTAGATAGGGGGTTTGGTGGTCCCGGGGCCCAGTGATGGGGTTGGGATGGTGGACAGGCGGGTATGGGGCCTGTGGAGGTGCAGGGGCGCAGGGGCAGCGCTGTGCCGCACGGCACGAAGGTACTCACTCAGCCAGTAAACACGACACAGTTCTCGGTAAACAAATGGCTGGTTGGACGGGTCCCTCGGACAGTTACGGTGCTGATGTTCCCTGCAGTTAGCGGTGACGGTCTCTTCCCTGCACCTATGTATAGTCTTTTGGTAGCGATGGATTCCCACCGGTAACCCGCTCCCCGACCTGGATATGAGCCGGAGGAGCCCCTCTCTTGCCCGCAGGCGCTGGCCCTGAGAAACTGATGCCTTTGGCGGTGGCGGTGTCTCTCTCCTACGGTTGGACTGTTGCCTTCAATCGGGACTTAGTTGTTGGGAGACCCAGAGGTCCCCTTCACTGACGGATTTGGCAAATTCACGGCGACTCCTAGCCTTGCCGGGATCCGAAAGGCCCCTGCCAATGGTGCTGGCTTCACTTCGTATACCGCTCCGGTACCGCCGGGCCACCACCCGTCCACGGTCCTTTCGGCAACCTCCGATCAGCCGCTCCTGCAGACGGTCACCGCCGTCTGCTAACCTTGCTGTTCTCAGTCCGGGGCACACACCCGGACCTGGGAAACTGTGCCTTGGCGGTGGCGGTGTCTCCCCTTAACGGTCGGACTGTTGCCTTCAATCGGGACTTGGTTGTTGGGAGACAGAGGTCCCCTTCACTGACGGATTTGGCAAATTATGGCGACTCCTAGCCTTGCCGGGATCCGAAAGGCCCCTGCCCTGGTGCTGACTGTTCTTTGTATACCGCTCCGGTACCGCCGGGTCACCACCCGTCCACGGTCCTTTCGGCAACCTCCGAGCAATCTCTCCTGCAGACGGTCACCGCCGTCTGCCAACCTTGCTGTCTCAGTCCGGGACACACACCCGGACTAACTTCAGGCTTCTTGCTGTCACTTTTCTCTGTCACTTCTTCCTTTTCTCACTACAACTCCACTGTTTACTCCTTCCACTTCAAACTCTCAAACTGATCTGCCTGGTTTTCCCGCCTCCAGGGCTGTGAACTCCTCGGTGGGCGGAGCCAACCGCCTGGCCCACCCCCTGGTGTGGACACCAGCCCCTGGAGGAAGGCAACAAGGATTTATGTTTTGACTTTGAGTGTTCCTGCAGGGAATGTGGGGTGCATGTGGTGTTGTGACCTGTGACCCCTGGCTTGCCCAGGGCGTCACATTATTTCTTCTAAAAGTGAATACATTTGGGGTAGAGCAACATTTTAGGTAACATTTTATTTTTTGCTTTTTTTTCATTCCACATTGCTTTAGTTCCTGTGTAGCACCTGAAGGGTTAATAAACTTCTTGGATGTGGTTTTGAGTACTTTGAGGGGTGCAGTTTTTAGAATGGTGTCACTTTTGTGTATTTTCTTTCACCTAGGCCTCTCAAAGTCACTTCAAATATGATGTGGTCCCTAAAAAATGGTTTTGTGAATTTTGTTGAAAAAATGGGAAATTGCTGATGAACTTTGAACCCTTCTAACTTCCTAACCCCAAAAAATTTTGTTTCATAAATTGCGCTGATGTAAATTAGACAAGTGGGAAATGTTATTTATTAACTATTTTGTGTGACATATCTCTCTGGGTTAAGGGCATAAAAATTAAACGTTTGAAAATTGCAAAATTTTAAAAATTGTCATCAAATTTCCGATTTTTTCACAAATAAAAGCAAAAAATATTGTTCTAAATTTATAACTATCATGAAGTACAATATGTCACGAAAAAACAATGTCAGAATCACCGGGATCCGTTGAAGTGTTCCAGAGTTATAACCTCATAAAGGGACACTGGTCAGAATTGCAAAAAATGGCCTGGGCATTAAGTGCAAAACTGGCTTCGTCCTTAAGGGGTTAAATGAAGCACATGATAAAACTACGCTATTAAGTCAGAAAGAGATTTTGGCTAAAAACAAGGAACGATAGGAAAATAGAAAAGAACAACAATGTATGTTTAATTTTAAATACAGCACCAATGATAGAAATATCAGAGACGCTATAAAAAAACACTGATACCAGTTGCAAAATGACATAGACCTACAGGAGACAGAAAACAGAGGACCCCTTATCACATACCAATGTGGTAAAAATATCAATGACTTATAAGTTAATTACTTCACTGAAGAAAGAACAACCAGTAATTGTCTCAAAACATTTATTCCAGAAGGCAATTTTAAATGTAATAATTGCTCATTTTGCAATCAACATTGTTTAAATAATCCCATCCAGATTGCACATATCTGTCATTCTGTATTACAATTGTTTGCATGTTAAACTAAATATGTAATTTACATCATTTTGAGGGCTTCTCTTGTACAGTGTGTAAAATTTTGGATAGCTACACCCCCTTTTATCAGTTGACCCAATCATTATTTTTCATTATTTCGGAGTGGTTCTGTTAGCATTAGAGCAGCTTCTTTTCCGACCTGGTCTTTTGACAGGGTGTCTCTGCTAATGTGATGCTGATTGACTTCTGGCTCACCGCTGTCTAACTGCGGGAAGCCAGCTGTCAATCAGCATGACGTTGGTAGTGGCACCCCATTGACAGAGCAGACAGGAAGAGCTGCTCCGTTGAAGTGTGATCAAATTAAGCATCACAATCTTTGTCAGGAACGGTCTGTGACCAATCTAAGCTGGAAGAAACCTGTTCCTGACAGAATAGGCAGGAAGTTAGCAATTACCTGCCTCTAAGTTATTAGCCCCTTAAGAAAAAAAAAGAAATAATTCCGGATTACCCCTTTAACAAACACAACACCAAAAGTTCAAGATTTGCAGCGTTCATAAATGCTAAATATGCCTATGTTAACATGCACATATACCAATCGACTATAGTAAGATAAAACCAGGAGAAATAATCTTCTATATCATCATGTATGGCATCCCAGTCCAGTCACTTGACAGCTGCAGTCAATCACAGACTTGAGCAGTCAGGTGACTAAAGAATGGGATGTCACTGCTTCTTGTCCGAGTGTCACGAGTGTGGCACAGCCTGATATGATAACAGGGTGATCTCGGACCAGAAGGTCACAGCGCAGTGTGGTTTGCAGATGTGCTATAGTGGCTGCTCGCCATTTACCTTAAGTTGGAGCATATTTAAATCCATGCGGCATTGAAGAGGTTAAGGTTCATTTCCATCCTTCAGTGGTCTAACAGTTAGTTGTAACCTCAGCTGAAGCTACTACCTTCTGCTATATATTGTATATCTGTTCCTCACTCCGCTAGATGCTGGCTATAGCTCATTCCTATTCATGTCTACTTAGAAGGAACCAGTCTCTGGAAAAAGCTGAGATGTCGCTTCAGTTGCAGCTGAGAAGTTCCTGCTGGAATTTTATTTTTTTGAGTCTTTCTCCCATTTATCTTTCTTACATCATGTTGTCTTCTTATAGTGGCAAGACTAGCGTCTCGCTGGCCCTCACAAGCCACAGTGAGTTTAGGGTCAGTGAGTGCCTAGACACGTGATCAACGACGGGGGAAAGGACCCAAATAGGGACATTAGGGAGTGCAGGGATCAGCCTCAAGTGAGTGTTAGGTAATCCCCCTCCCCTCTGTCTAGTGCTAGGACCCACTGGTATATCATGTTCCCGGTGTACCCTGTGTGTTGCGGCACTCGCAGGGAGTTCCCTTATACCCGGTAAAACCCCGATAGTCACTCACTGCATGACACCTAGACCACTGAAGCGCTCAGTGCTGGATCCACCAGGGTTAGGGCAGGTGAGTAGTGTCATTTCATGTTATGGGCGTAGAGAAGGAGAAGTAATCACAGATGAAACTTCAAATGTGGTATTAGTAGACAGTGATGATGCTGTTTATCCATCTACACATGTCGAAATGAGCTGGTTTGTTTCTCAAAACAAAACCACAGTAAAACTTTGTAAACAAGGAGGGTGTTTTTAATTGTTTTAAAGGAAAACGTGCCAACAGGTACAAAAGACGCCCATTGGGAGTGCCCTGGAATGTGAACAATGTTTGCAACGTGTGAACTAAAGTAAAAAAGAATATATTGATACAAAAAAAATAGTTGTAGTAAAAAAATGTTCTAAAAAGGGTTGAAGCGTTGTGAGAAAATGGGAGGTATGAATTGGAAAAAATTGGAAAAAGAAGAGAGTGTATGTAGATTTAATATGACAAGTATAGAATTGAGATGGATTTTTTTTTTTTTAATAGAACAGTGACATTGTGAAATATGAAAAAGATATTCTTTATAGTAAATTCTAAACCTTTGAGAATAAATTGCGGAGGAGTGATGTTGATACTGCCATATTTACGTAAAAAACTTTGAATGCACTGAAGGCCAATATGGTTTTGTATATTTGAATATAACGCAGTAACATCCAGTGATAAATATAAAGGAACCGATACATTCTCACTAGTGTGTATTTTAGCAAGGTTGATCGTTATTTCCAAATCTTGAGGTGTGTGTAACACATCTGTAGAAGTTTCATAAACAGGGAAATTAAATTAATTTTGATTTGTGTTGCCCAGAGTGCGGGAGAGTAAAGGCCCACGTCACACACAACAACGTATCTAACGATATATCGCCGGGGGTCACGGATTTCGTGACGCACATCTAGCATCGTTAACGACGTCGTTGCGTGTGACACCAACGAGCGACCGTTTACGATGGAAAATACTCACCAAATCGTCCATCGTTGACACGTCATTCATTTTTCTAAAAATCGTTGATTGTTGAGGACGCAGGTTGTTCATCGTTCCCGAGGCAGCACACATCGCTACGTGTGACACCCCGGGAATGACGAACAACAGCTTACCTGCGGCCGCCGGCAATGAGGAAGGAAGGAGGTGGGCGGGATGTTACGGCCGTTCATCTCCGCCCCTCCACTTCTATTGACGCCGCTGTGACACCGCATGAAGCTCCCCATTAGAAAGGAGATGGTTTGCCGGGCACAGCGACGTCTCTAGGCAGGTAAGTCCGTGTGACGGCTCCGAACGATATTGTGCGCCACAGACAGCGATTTGCCTGTGACACACAAACGACAGGGGCGGGTACGCTCGCTAGCGATATCGCTGCGTGTGACAGGGCCTTAAGCTGTCCGGAGTGCAAGTGTCTGTACAGTCTGTGCATTTCTGAAGGGTATTGTCAGGGCCAGGTGGACGGGCAGACCCAGGAGGTGGATCCACTGGGCCGAACTCCTAGATGGTGGTAAGGGGTCCGGTAGCTGGAGCACTATAGGCAGCAGAACAGTCCGTGCACAGGAGTATAACGGAGAAGTCCCTGGGACTACGGAGTCACTGGTGGTAGTCCGGGTGATGCAGCTCAGTGTCAGGTTTCCGGGTTTTCCAGTTCTCTTTTGAAAGAGCTTGCCCTCGGTTAACATGGAGTTTACTGTTCTGTTGCCCTACTTCCTGTCCAGCTGCTTAAAAGGCCGCCTCTAAGCCTAGTCCAGTGCCTGAGTATACTGCTTGTGTGGCGCCCCTGACTTGGTCAGGCACCACAGAGTATTGCACCCATGCGGGAGCAATGCTTCCAGGTAATCTCCAAAGGCCAGGATGAGGTGCACACACAAACATATAGTGACCAGGCCTCCCACATCACCAGAGGAAACCGTTGAGTAGCCAGAAGGAGTTAACTTTCAATTCCCAGCTGGGGGTGTGTTCAGGGGCTGGTTGCTAGGAAGCAGGGCAGAGAGAGAGAGGAAGAGGGGAGTCTGGAGGAAGAAGTTGAAGTGTGAGGAAGCAGGGCAGAGGAGCTCGAGAGTGTGAGACAGGTCCTGAGGAGTGCAGTAGCTGAAAGCGGGGGAGAAAGGAGTACCGTGGGTCGGCCTGAAAATCATCCAGAGAGAAGGGTGGCTGAGTACGGAGATCCCGGTATCCGAGCACACAAGGGGAACTAGATCCCCAGTACAGGCAGCAGATCATCCAGAGCTGCTTAACCTACAGGTGGGGGGGGTACTTCATGCCCTCACCACGACTACACAGAGCTTGAGCCAAGCAGCAATCACCAGGCCCATAAGGGGACAGGGCCAGAAGCCATCCCACCAAGGCCACGCTGCCGGCAGACGAGCCAGAGAGAGGGGAGCAGGGTGGTAACAGCTTCCCTGGAGGGGTCCTACCACGCTTCAAGCAAAGGATCCTCCTAAAACAGAAAGAGTGCAAGGAAGGCGAGTGGACAGCTACCCTCAGAACGGCCTCCTGGAATTCCTGGTTCAACCTGGTTATCACAGTGTCGCCCGGGCATCTCACCGTGACCTCCAAACAGTGAGTAAACACGTTGAAAGACTTCTTGGACTGTGTTTGAGTCATTCTGCGACCTGTGGTCCCACACACATACACCGGGGCCTGGGGCTTGCCTCACTCTCAGGGGGCTAATATACTGACTGCACCCACCATCAGCCCCAGGCATCCCTTAATCTGCAGTGGCGGTCCCCGCTGACCGCAATACTGAGAGTGGCGTCACGACAATCCTAAAAGAAGGTTCCCTACCTGTGACCAGACTGTTCCATCCACGTGGAGTCCCTGAAGGTACTGCACCGACACATACTAGCGGGGCTTCACAACCTCTGGCGTCACGAACAGGATAAGGACTAGACCTGTTCAGACAGGTGACCGTGTGCCTCAGAGGTCCGACCGCAAAAATTGAACCGCCGCCATATTGCCATCTTCAAAAGCGCGCGCTGCAGCCTGCGCGAGGGAGAAGAGCACCGCCCACGAAGAGGTGTGGCCGCCCCAGAATCCCCACAATTCGGAGAGCGTTCTGACCCAGGAAGTGGAAAGGGAGCGCGCAGATTTTTGAAGAAAAATGGACGCTGCAGGAGGTAATGCCCCTGGTCAGGGCGACGCAGCCCAAGCGATGCCAGCCCCCGTCGCGCTGGACGCAGCAGCGCCTGGTGCCGGTGCCGCGGTCGCAGCCGCGCCGGCTGAAATCTCCCCCATAATGCCAGTTTCCTTGCTGTATGTCCCAGGAGCGCAATGGCTGCCCCAATACGCCGGTAAAATAGACACGCTGACCGGGTTTAAGAAGAAGATCAACACCCTGCTAGACATGCACGCGATGACTGGTAAGCAGAGGGCCGCTGTGGTGCTGGGACAATTGACTGAAGCAGCAGAATTGGAGGCTGAGTCCTGGACCAATGATGACCGGAGCTCTGTTGAGACCATCTTTGCCAAACTAGCAGCTGCTTTTGAACACCGCACCGAGGGAGAGCTGAGGACGGACTTCTATAACTGCCGTCAGAAGCCCCAAGATAGTATAAGAGACTATGCCCTCAGGCTGCAGGCTGCACTACGGGCTCTCAAGCTGGTGGACCCTGTCAGTGATCAGGAAGGAAACCGGATGATGAAGGAACAATTCTTGCGGGGCCTGCGCTCTCCTGAGGATGGGAAGCAGATGAAGCTGTGGTCCCTGGAACACCCTGACGTGGACTTTGCCATTCTGAAAGACAGGGCAGTGAAAGCACTCCAACCTCCTGTGGACACAGACCCCGTCGCACCAGCATGGCCTGCCAGTTCCACGGCTGCAGGAGCGGAATCCTCCTCGCAGGCCCTGGTAACTGCAAAAGGACTCAACACGCCAGCAGAGACCATAAATACACTATCCTCCCAGGTGCAACAGCTCACTAAGGACGTCGCACAAATCCTGAAAGCAATGCAGTTGCCCTCAGAGACCAAAGTCCCTCATCGGATCCTGCTAGCTGACAACCCAGAGGACGTCCCTTGGATGCGGAGGAGAAGAGGTCCCCCAACCCGAGGCAGGAGCAGTGATCGCTATGACTCATCTGGACAACCCATCTGTCGTCGTTGCCAGGAGGCAGGACACTATGCAAGGGCCTGTCCTTTAAACGAGCCAAACCTGGGGCCGGGGGCCAGTCCTCAGGATTAAGAAGATCAGGCCCAAGTCGCTGCTGTGATCAGTACGTGGGTGGACGTCCTGTCCTGTCCATCGTCCTGGACGGGATCCCTACCCCGGCGTTATTGGACACCGGCTCTCAGGTCACCACGATCCCGTATGTCCTTTATCGGAGGTTTTGGTCGGACGACGATCTCCGACCACCGGACCCCTCCCTCACCATCTATGCTGCCAACGGACAACCTATAGACCAGATCGGGGTCAAAGAGGTAACCATAAAGGTGGGAAGGCAGGAAATGAAGGGACAAGGACTGATTGTTGTGGACACTGATATTAGAGAAAGGAACCCGCAAATGATTTTAGGCACTAATGTCATAGAAAATTGCCTAGAGGAAGTGTTGTTGTTGCTTCACCAGATTGTTGAAGGTGCTGAGGGCAGGTCGCAAAGAGCCTTGCAAAAGGAGATCCGAATCATTATGAGGAAGCAACAGGTAAAACAGACTGGCGGTGAGATTGGTAGTGTACGGGTGATGGATGCAAACCCCATTGTGATACCCCCACGGAGTGAAATGATGATGTGGTGTAGAGCAGCGGTAGGTCTCAGAGGACAAGATTACCAGGCTGTACTAGAGCCCACTCATTCAGACCACTGGCCCACGATTCTGACAGCCAGGGGGGTAGTTGATGTACACAAGGGACGAGTGCCTGTACGAGTGTTGAACTGTGGGGAGGAGGAAGCCAGACTACCAAGGTACGCTACCATAGCCAAACTGTTTACATGCTCAGATGACGCCATAACACCTGTAGGTCCCCTGACACAAGCTGACTCAAAAGAGGGCGAGACCTCCCAAAAGCAGTTAGAGGATTGGTGCCAGAAACTACACGTGGGGACTGACTCTACACCCGACTACCAGAAACATGGGGTTTACAGGGTCGTGCAGGAATACGAGCAGGTCTTTAGTAAGAACCCACTAGACTTTGGTAGGATCAAAGGGGTGCAACATCACATACCCACAGGCAGTCATCCTCCCATTAAGGAAAGACATAGGCCTATTCCACCAGCCCATTACCAGCGCACAAAGGACATGCTGAAGGACATGAAGGAGGCAGGCGTCATAAGGGACAGTTGTAGCCCCTGGGCGGCTCCCCTGGTCCTGGTAAGAAAGAAGGATGGCACAATGAGGATGTGTGTGGATTACAGACGGATAAATCAGATAACACACAAGGATGCCTACCCTTTGCCAAGGATAGAGGAATCCCTCGCTGCCTTGAAAGCCTCTAACTACTTTTCTACCCTAGATCTTACTAGTGGCTACTGGCAAGTATCTGTAGCAGAAGAAGATCGGGAGAAGACGGCCTTCACCACCCCAATGGGCCTCTGTGAGTTCAACAGCATGCCATTTGGACTCTGCAATGCCCCCGGGACCTTCCAGAGGCTTATGGAATGCTGCCTAGGGCACCTCAACTTTGAAACCGTCCTGCTCTACCTGGATGATGTCATCGTGTACTCCAAGACCTACGAGGACCACCTGAAACACCTGGCTGAAGTCTTTGAAGCACTATCCCGATATGGAATGAAGTTGAAACCATCCAAGTGCCATCTACTGAAGCCAAAGGTCCAGTACCTAGGTCACGTGGTCAGTGCAGAAGGAGTAGCACCGGACCCAGAGAAGGTCACAGTCATCCAGGAATGGCCCACACCTACTACCGTCCGGGAGGTACGTCAGTTCCTTGGCTTGGTAGGCTACTACAGAAGGTTTATCAAGGGCTACACGAAAATGGCAGCGCCTTTGCAAGAGCTCCTGGTAGGCCACCCAAAGAAGAAAGGAAAGATCTCCGGCCCGCCATTTCACTGGGGAGAAGCAGAAGAACACTCCTTCAGACAGATGAAAGGGGCCTTGACGGGTGAAGAGATCCTAGCCTACCCTGACTACGGTCTGCCATTCGTACTGTACACCGATGCCAGTAATGTGGGACTGGGAGCAGTGCTTTCACAGGTGCAGGGAGGCAAAGAGCGTGTGATTGCTTACGCCAGCAGGAAGCTCAGGCCTACTGAAAGAAACCCGGAGAATTATAGCTCATTCAAGCTAGAGTTCCTGGCCATGGTATGGGCTATCACAGAGCGGTTCAAGCACTACCTGGCAGCCACCAAATTCACTGTCTTCACGGACAACAACCCCCTGACCCACTTGGATACTGCTAAATTGGGTGCCATGGAGCAGCGTTGGGTAGCCCGACTGGCGAATTATGACTTTACTGTCAAGTATCGAGCTGGCCGCAAGAACGGCAACGCAGATGCTCTGTCCAGGATGCCTCACCTAGCAGACGAGGGTGAAGATGTAGATGATCTTGAAGAGATTGAGCTGCCAGCGTTCCATCGCCATGGAGCAAAACAGTGTCGGCAGTCGCGTGCCAACCGCCAAGAGGTGACCCTGAACCCACTACCTCACTACAACTGGAAGGAGACCCAGGAAAATGATCCAGCGGTAGGCTTGGTAAAGAAACTGATCAGCCAGCCGGGCGCCAGCCTTGACAAAGGAGCCCCACCTGAGGCACAGTACCTATGGAAGGAGAAGGGTCGATTATTCATCTATCAAGACAAACTTTACAGGAGCATCATTGACCCGAGGACGCATGAGAAGGTGTGGCAAGTGATTGTACCACAGAAGGATACGAGGATGGTGCTAGAAGCCTATCACAATGGTGCAGGCCACTTTGGTTGGAAGAAACTGGAGGCCCTGCTTAAAGTAAGATTCTACTGGGTGGGTATGAGATCTGCCCTAGAGAAGTGGTGTCGAAACTGCGGGCCCTGCAATCTTAGAAGAAAAGACCAGCACAGCCAGAGAGCACCACTCCAGCCAATCCAAACTAAACGGCCCCTGGAGATCGTGGCCCTGGACCATGTAAAGTTGGCACCCAGCAGACAAGGCTACAACTACGCTCTCACTATGGTTGACCACTACTCCAGATTCCTGGTGGTAGTACCAGTCAAGGACTTGACAGGTCAAACTGCAGCCAAAGCTTTCCAAACACACTTCTGTCGACCACATGGCTATCCAGATCAAGTGCTCACTGACCAAGGACCAGCCTTTGAAGCTGAAGTGTTTAAGGAGTTTTGTAACCTATACGGCTGCCAGAAGATCCGTACTACGCCTTACCATCCCCAGACCAATGGCATGTGTGAGAAGATGAACCACATCATTCTCGACCTTCTGAAGACGCTCCCACTAGAAGAACGAAGTCAGTGGCCGGAAAAGCTGCCCGATCTAGTGGACATGTATAACAACATCCCTGTGAGTTCCACGAACTGCACACCGGCATACCTGATGAGGGCCAGACCAGGGAGATTGCCAGTAGATCTGGAAATGGGAGTTGAGACCCCTGAAGACCATCTACAAGGTGCTGATTGGGATTCCAACCGCCAAGCCCAATACAAGAAAGTACAAGAGTGTGTGGAGCGAAGCCTGACTCAGCAGCGCGAGAAACAAGAAAAGGCCTACAATCGAAAAGCACCTGCTGTTCCTTTGATGCCAGGAGATATGGTTCTCAAGAGAAAGAGAAGACATCATAAACTTGACAATCACTGGGAAGAAGAACCCTATACTGTGTTACCATCGACGCTTAGCAATGAAAAGACATGCCTTATCAGCAAAGATGGAGGAAAAACAACAGCTGTCGTTTCTAGAGATCGCTTAAAGAAATGTCCTGAACAACTAAGAATCCCTGAA
The DNA here is from genome assembly GCF_048569485.1 of Anomaloglossus baeobatrachus. Taxonomy (NCBI): domain Eukaryota; kingdom Metazoa; phylum Chordata; class Amphibia; order Anura; family Aromobatidae; genus Anomaloglossus; species Anomaloglossus baeobatrachus. The sequence continues at coordinate 119,747,159 of NC_134359.1, read as the reverse complement.
GAAATTCCCAACCCTTTGCCAGTTCAAGAACCAAAAGAAAAGATGATCCATACTGTACTTGGAGATTTTCCAGCAAGTTGGCCTCAATACAATGGAGCAGTAGTTATTCCGGTTATTACATTCCCTCAATCTGGAGAAGTAAGAGACCCAGAAGAACCTGTTCAGAACCTGGAAGAGCCAAATGTAGCTGAAGCAGAAGACCATGCACTGGTATCAATACCTAGTACACCTATTATTCACATTGAGACACATACATCGGGTGGGAGGACACAACCTCAGACAGATGACAGCATAGTACTGCGTAGATCAACCCGCAGCAACTTTGGTCAGCTCCCATTACGCTATAGAGAAAGTACAGTTTAGTTCAAAGTGACGGTATGAAATGTAATGTTTAACCTGTTATAGTTAAGTAACGTTTAAGCGAAATGTGCCCACAAGGACTATTGTGAGACCTCCTTAAAATGTTAGACCACTGGTTATGAACTGGCTTTAACCACAAACTTTGCATTGTAAAAAGTTGCCTCCTTGGTATCAACCACAGAGTCTGCCTGTTGAGGGGCATGGCTCTGCACCAACAAGGGGGCACGCCTGTTTATGGGGCCTGCCCCCCAACACTCGGAAGCGGGTACGCCTGTTTATGGGGCCTACCTTACACCACTCTCCTCAGGAGAGGAAGATTGGAGGAAAGGTCTGGGGAATGTGATGGCCCAGCCCTGGTCACCAAAAGGACCGGCGACCTACCTCCTGGAGGTTTTTGGGTGGGGTTCGGACATGTGGGTGGTTGGTGGTGGAATGGTACCTGGTATGTTTAAATGTAAATAATTGCCCCTGTGTGGAAAAAGTTTGTAATTACCTTTTTTCTTTCTCTTGTCTTTGCAGCCCGAGGACGTGCTGATGATAACTAAGGGGGAATGTGGCGCCCCTGACTTGGTCAGGCACCACAGAGTATTGCACCCATGCGGGAGCAATGCTTCCAGGTAATCTCCAAAGGCCAGGATGAGGTGCACACACAAACATATAGTGACCAGGCCTCCCACATCACCAGAGGGGACCCTTGAGTAGCCAGAAGGAGTTAACTTTCAATTCCCAGCTGGGGGTGTGTTCAGGGGCTGGTTGCTAGGAAGCAGGGCAGAGAGAGAGAGGAAGAGGGGAGTCTGGAGGAAGAAGTTGAAGTGTGAGGAAGCAGGGCAGAGGAGCTCGAGAGTGTGAGACAGGTCCTGAGGAGTGCAGTAGCTGAAAGCGGGGGAGAAAGGAGTACCGTGGGTCGGCCTGAAAATCATCCAGAGAGAAGGGTGGCTGAGTACGGAGATCCCGGTATCCGAGCACACAAGGGGAACTAGATCCCCAGTACAGGCAGCAGATCATCCAGAGCTGCTTAACCTACAGGTGGGGGGGGGTACTTCATGCCCTCACCACGACTACACAGAGCTTGAGCCAAGCAGCAATCACCAGGCCCATAAGGGGACAGGGCCAGAAGCCATCCCACCAAGGCCACGCTGCCGGCAGACGAGCCAGAGAGAGGGGAGCAGGGTGGTAACAGCTTCCCTGGAGGGGTCCTACCACGCTTCAAGCAAAGGATCCTCCTAAAACAGAAAGAGTGCAAGGAAGGCGAGTGGACAGCTACCCTCAGAACGGCCTCCTGGAATTCCTGGTTCAACCTGGTTATCACAGTGTCGCCCGGGCATCTCACCGTGACCTCCAAACAGTGAGTAAACACGTTGAAAGACTTCTTGGACTGTGTTTGAGTCATTCTGCGACCTGTGGTCCCACACACATACACCGGGGCCTGGGGCTTGCCTCACTCTCAGGGGGCTAATATACTGACTGCACCCACCATCAGCCCCAGGCATCCCTTAATCTGCAGTGGCGGTCCCCGCTGACCGCAATACTGAGAGTGGCGTCACGACAATCCTAAAAGAAGGTTCCCTACCTGTGACCAGACTGTTCCATCCACGTGGAGTCCCTGAAGGTACTGCACCGACACATACTAGCGGGGCTTCACACTTGCTGTGTGCTCCTGCCTTGCTGCTTCTACTTCCTGATTACCTTTGGATCCTCCTGAAAGACTACCGACCGACTCTGGACCATACCCGGTTTCTTCAAGCTGTGCCCGGACTCCGTCTGCCGTCTTCGGTCAGCACTTCTGCCCGGTTCCTTCTGGTTCATAACCACTCTGGACTATCATCCCGTACGGACACTTCTGGACTTTACCGTTTGCCCCTTGTGTCCCGGCTGCTGTGCATTTAGGCCTTCCGGGGTGATTGCCGGACAGTCCCTGTATAGGGGTTCGCTCTGGTGGTCTCCCTGGGGGAGTCCGGTGCGTGGCCCCGGGAATTCCCTCCGCTCTGTTTCGGGAAGGTATTTCGTGTGTTTGTTCTGCTGTGTTTGTTCTGCTGTGTTTGTTCTGCTGTGTTTGTTCTGCTGTGTTTGTTCCGTTGTGTATCTACCGTGGTTACATATTATAAACGTCTTGTACCAAAAACTCGTCTCTGGTTGTCATTGCCCTAACGCTATCGAAATCCTCAGAACATACAATAGTATTACATTATACTCAGGCCATAAGAGGATTTCGCTGGGGCAATGACTGAGACACGAGTAGACCAGCTCTTTTCCATGATTAACTCCTTACAACAGGAGATGGAGGCGGTACAAACTAAACTTAGAGATGTGGAGGCACAGCTGGGCCATGATCACCAGGTACTGGGTCCGGCTATTCAGGATTTGCAAGTCAGAGTGGAGGCTCAGGAAGCCGTCCCCACTACGTCCGTATCAGCTGCCGGTATGCCTAGGTTACCCCCATTCCGTTTCAATGGTGATCGTAGTCAGTTTCGTGGATTTGTTAACCAATGTATACTGTTTTTTGATGTACATGCTGATTATTACCGTTCTGACCGGTCAAAAGTGTTATGTATAATCATGTTATTAACCTCACGAGCACTGGCTTGGGCTAATCCGATGATAGAGAATCGGGACATCCGTTTAAATCACCTGGATGACTTTCTGACCGCAATGGCGCAAATGTTTGATGATCCGAATCGCCGTGCTACCGCTGAATCGGCTCTCCTTTCCTTACGTCAGGGAAAGCGTTCTGTCGTTGAATACGCCACTGAGTTCCAGAGGTTAGTGGTAGACACCGACTGGGGAAACAATGCATTATTGTCTGTTTTCAGAAAAGGTTTGTCCGGTATCATCAAGGACGAGTTAGCTCGTTCCGAATCTCCAGGGGAATTTGAAATGTTTCTCCAGCACTGTGTGCGTATTGATACCCTCTTGACGGAACGTAGACAGGAAAAATGGGCAGCTATAAACCGTGTAAACAACTTTGCGTTTCCTTCCAGAGAACCCGCTCTCAGGACGCCACGGGAGGCCGAGGACGTTCCTATGCAAGTGGACTCTCTGCAAAAGCGAGAGACCAACGAACGTCGTGAACACCGGCTCCGTGAGCGTTTGTGTTTCTATTGCGGTCAATCGGACCATTTCTTGATCGACTGCCCGAAACGTCCAAATCGCCCAAATAAGGTATTGGCAGCCATGGCAGAGTGTGACAACACGGATGCAGAGTCCGATATCTCTGAGGCAAGTGGACACTTGGATGCGGTATTTCCCTTGACTGTAATGTCAACCTCACCGAAGGACTCAGAAGGGAAACATACCCATTGCTCGCTCCCCATTCAGATCCGTTGGGAGGGACAGCTAATACCTACCTCTGCAATGATAGACTCTGGGGCAGGGGGAAATTTCATGGACTCTTCTTTTGCCAGGAAACACGGTATCCGGACTCAGCAAAGATCCTCACCGGTTACCATGGAGACGGTAGACGGATCTCCGTTAATCTCTGGACCAGTTGATCGGGAAACAGTACCGCTAGAATGCGTGATGAAGCCAGGTCAGCAGGAGACCCTTGTTTTCATGGTAATTTCTTCTCCTCATTTTCCGATTATTTTAGGTATTCCGTGGCTACGGTCTACAAATCCAGTTATCGATTGGGAGACTAAGGAAATCTCCTTCCCACCGCAGAGTGGTCCGACCATTAGTCCAACTGTTCCGGTTCCGGTAACACCGAATGCGGAGGGCACTGTACAGGTACCTGTTTTACCCCCGGTTTATCATGACTTCGCTGATATCTGCGACAAAAGAAAAGCCGATCGGCTTCCCCCGCATAGACCGTATGATTGCCCCATAGACTTACTCCCAGGGGCGGAGATCCCGTTTGGTCATGTCTACCCGTTGGCGGCACCTGAGCTAGAAGCACTCAAAGAGTACATCGATGAAAGTCTAGCCAAGGGATTTATTCGCCCGTCTACCTCACCAGCAGGGGCACCCATCTTTTTCGTGAAAAAGAAGGAGGGGACTCTGAGACCCTGTATTGACTACCGGGAACTGAATAAAATAACCATCCGGAACCGGTATCCGTTACCGTTGATTCCTGAGCTATTGGAGAGGGTCCAACAGGCAAAAATATTCACTAAATTGGATCTCCGTGGGGCATATAATCTACTTCGCATACGTCCCGGAGACGAGTGGAAGACCGCGTTCCGATGTCGGTATGGACATTTTGAGTACCTAGTGATGCCTTTTGGACTTTGTAACGCTCCCGCGGCTTTCCAACATCTGGTTAACGATATTTTTAGGGATATAATGGACCAATTCATGGTGATTTATCTGGACGATATCCTAATCTTTTCTGATTCCCTACAGGAACACCAGGAGCACGTCAAGACCGTACTTACCCGGCTGAGGGACAACCACCTGTACATTAAACTGGAGAAATGCGAATTCCATTGCTCACAAATACAATTTTTAGGGTATGTCATCTCTCCTCAGGGACTGAACATGGAGTCTGGCAAGATACAAGCAATTCTAGACTGGCCGGAACCGGGAAACATCAAAGAGGTACAACGCTTTGTCGGTTTTGCCAACTTTTACCGACGCTTTATCCGTAACTTTTCAGAGATCGTTCGTCCCATCACGCTGTTAACCAAGAAAGGACAGAAGTTTGTGTGGTCCGCTCAGGCCCAGGAAGCTTTCCATCGTCTCAAGGTTTGTTTTACCTCAGCGCCAATATTAGTACATCCGAATCCCGCACTTCCCTTTATCGTGGAAGTCGACGCTTCCGACTACGCATTAGGGGCCATCCTTTCTCAAAGAACTGGGGACAAGAGTCTCTTGCATCCGTGTGCTTTCTTTTCCCGCCGGTTGTCCCCTGCAGAGAGAAACTATGACATTGCGGACAAGGAATTGTTGGCGATTATTTCTGCTTTTAAGGAATGGAGACACCACTTACAGGGAGCTGCGCAGCAAGTGATAGTACTCACGGATCATCGTAACCTGGAATTTCTTAAGTCTGCCAGGTGCCTGTCTCCACGGCAAGCCCGTTGGAGCTTATTCCTTAATCAATTCAATTTTATCGTTACTTACCGTCCAGGTTCACGTAATGGGAAAGCCGATGCCTTGTCCCGAATCCACGCCGTGGACTCCGTGCCTGGAACCCCGTCTCAGACCGTGTTATCGGATGCCAATTTCGTTGGAGTAATCCAGGACCAGGACTTGTGGAAGGACATCAAGCTGGCCTATGATGGTGACGTATTTCTTGCTGCCCCCCCGAATGATGTAACTCTTGTTCTTCGGAATGGTGTGTGGTTGAGAGAGCGACGCATTTATGTCCCGGAGGCCGTAAGACTTCGAGTTCTCAAGTTGGTCCATGACTCCGTGTTGGCTGGTCATAGGGGGGTACAGAAGACGCAGGAGTTTCTGAGCCGTTTTTTCTGGTGGCCTACCTGTTTAAAGGATGTAAAGGACAATGTCCACTCATGTGTGGTTTGTGCCCGGTGCAAGGTCCCTCGTGTGGCTCCTACGGGACTCCTCCAACCGTTACCCGTTCCATCTCGCCCTTGGGGATCTATCTCAATGGATTTTATTGTGGCGTTGCCCGTCTCAGGCGGTCACAATACCATTTTAGTGGTGGTGGATCGGTTGACAAAAGCTGCTCACTTTATTCCGTGTACCGGTCTTCCCTCAGCCGCAGAGACAGTGGATTTGGTTATCCAGAACGTATTCCGATTGCATGGGGTACCAGACGAGATCATCTCTGACCGGGGCGTGCAGTTCACGTCTAGGTTCTGGAAGGGGTTTTGTACGGCACTCCAGATTGATGTCTGTTTGTCTTCTGCATACCATCCTCAGACAAATGGGCAAACAGAACGGACTAATCAAACCCTGGAACAATACCTTCGATGTTATGTCAGCCATCTGCAGGACGATTGGTTGAAGATGCTTCCGTTGGCGGAGTTCTCTTATAACAACACTCAGAGCAGCTCCACTAAGGTAACGCCCTTTTTTGCTAACTTGGGTTACCATCCGAATGTTTTGCCTAGGTCACCGGTTGCGGTTTCGGTACCAGCAGTGGAGGACAGATTGACGGAACTACGACAAAATCTGGAGATTCTAAAGGACACTGTGGCTACGGCTCAGGAGCGTTACAAGAGGTCGGCTGACACTCACCGGAAACCGGCCCCCATGTATAAGGTAGGGGACTCTGTATGGTTGTCCACCAAAAACCTGAGATTGGGTGTTCCTTCGCAGAAGCTGGGACAAAAATTCATCGGTCCGTTTAGAATCACCGGGATCGTGAGCCCTGTGGCCTGTCGGCTGCGGTTACCGCACCATCTGAAGGTACACCCGGTCTTTCATGTTTCTCTCCTCAAACCCGTTTCTCCTAATACGTTTCGTGGTCGTGTCGTGCCTCCTCCTCCGCCTGTGATGGTCGATGGCGAGGAGCAGTTCGTGGTTGAGGACATTATTGACTCCCGGCTCCATCGTCGTCGGCTTCAGTATCTGGTACGTTGGCAGGGGTACGCCCCCGAGGACGATTCCTGGGAACCGGTGGGTAACATTCGGGCACCCCGGAAGATTGCGCAGTTTCATCGACGGTACCCGGACAAGCCTGGCCCTGATCCGTCCTGAGGCCGTTTCTGGGGGGGGGAGTAATGTCAGGTTTCCGGGTTTTCCAGTTCTCTTTTGAAAGAGCTTGCCCTCGGTTAACATGGAGTTTACTGTTCTGTTGCCCTACTTCCTGTCCAGCTGCTTAAAAGGCCGCCTCTAAGCCTAGTCCAGTGCCTGAGTATACTGCTTGCTGTGTGCTCCTGCCTTGCTGCTTGTACTTCCTGATTACCTTTGGATCCTCCTGAAAGACTACCGACCGACTCTGGACCATACCCGGTTTCTTCAAGCTGTGCCCGGACTCCGTCTGCCGTCTTCGGTCAGCACTTCTGCCCGGTTCCTTCTGGTTCATAACCACTCTGGACTATCATCCCGTACGGACACTTCTGGACTTTACCGTTTGCCCCTTGTGTCCCGGCTGCTGTGCATTTAGGCCTTCCGGGGTGATTGCCGGACAGTCCCTGTATAGGGGTTCGCTCTGGTGGTCTCCCTGGGGGAGTCCGGTGCGTGGCCCCGGGAATTCCCTCCGCTCCGTTTCGGGAAGGTATTTCGTGTGTTTGTTCTGCTGTGTTTGTTCTGCTGTGTTTGTTCTGCTGTGTTTGTTCTGCTGTGTTTGTTCTGCTGTGTTTGTTCTGCTGTGTATCTACCGTGGTTACATATTATAAACGTCTTGTACCAAAAACTCGTCTCTGGTTGTCATTGCCCTAACGCTATCGAAATCCTCAGAACATACAATAGTATTACACTCAGGTTCGGAAGCCGAGAAGATGTCAGGCGGGGTCCGGAACCTTTGGAGCGAGATGACAGGTCACCGCAGGGATCCGAGATGGTACGGACTGTCAGGATGGCAGATGGACTGCGTTCGGGGTTCGGGATTCAGTCTGGACCGGATGGCGAGGCAGGCACGGCTCTACAAGAGAGATAGGTGAGTATATACACATATACACCAGGAGACCTGACTCCTAGCTTAAGAAACACGAAGATCAGGCCCCGCCCCCTTGGACATAAACCCCCTTTATACCCTGTACCTGTTTTGCATCATTTCCTGTTAATGGACGCTGGCCCTTTAAGAAAGGGTCAATGACCGCGCGCGCGCCCTAATGCGCATGCGCGCGGCCCGAGTGCCAGAAGCCAGAGCAGGAAGCTGCGAGGAGGAAGCAGCAGGGCCAGGATGGGGCTGTGAAGCCGACGGACGCCGGGTGCGGGGACCAGGACGCTGGGGACGCGCTGGCAAGGGGTGCTGGAGAGCGGGGAGCGGCGGTGACCGGACCAAGGAACCGGGAAGCGAGATGGGGGACCCGGGGAGCGTGACAGGTGAGCCGGAGGGCAGCACAGGGGACCCGGGGAGCGTGACAGTACCCCCCCCACGCCCCCCTCCCCGCAACCGGGACAGGAAGGCACGGATCAGCGGAGTACCCACATTCTCCCGGGGCTCCCAGGACCTATCCTCAGGACCATACCCTGCCCAGTCCACCAGGAAGAACTGTCGACCCCGTACGGTCTTCATGGCCACGATATCCCTTACCGCATAGATGTCGTCATCGGCAATAGGTGGAGGAGCCGAACTGGCAGCAGCGGAGAAGGGACCCAGGACAACCGGCTTGAGCAGGGAGACGTGGAATGAGTTGGGTATCCTCATCGTGGCCGGGAGCTGTAGCTTGTAGGAGACCTCATTGATCTTGTTGAGGACTTTAAACGGCCCGATGTAGCGAGGACGCAGCTTGTAGGATGGTATCTTCAATCGGACGTACTTGGATGCAAGCCAGACTAGATCTCCAGGAGAGAAACACGGAGGATCCAGACGTCTCTTGTCTGCGTGTCTTTTCATCCGCAGGGAAGCACGCCCAAGGGACGCCTTGACAGAGTCCCAAATGGTTGCAAAGTCACGGGCTACAGTATCAGCAGCAGGGACATCCGAAGAAGGGGATACAGGCAATGGGACGGAGGGCTGAAGTCCGTAAACGACATGGAAGGGAGAGCTGGAGGACGACTCACTGATGTGGTGGTTATGGGAGAATTCAGCCCAAGGAAGAAGCGTGGACCAGTCGTCGTGATGGGCGTTGACATAGTGACGTAAGAAAGAGGTCAATATTTGATTGACCCTCTCCACTTGGCCATTAGACTGAGGATGGTATGCAGATGAAAAGTCCAGAGTCACTCCCAGATGGTTGCAGAGAGCCCTCCAGAAGCGGGAGGTGAACTGAGTTCCTCTATCGGATACGATGTGAGATGGAAAGCCATGCAAGCGGAAGATGTGATGTATGTAGGCGTCCGCGAGTTCCTGAGCAGAGGGCAATCCAGCCATAGGGACGAAATGAGCCATTTTAGAGAATCGATCCACCACGACCCATATGACTGTGTGTCCGGAGGACAATGGCAAGTCTGTAATAAAGTCCATCACTATGTGTTGCCACGGAACTGAAGGTATCGGCAGAGGCAGAAGACGGCCATATGGCAGGTGTTTGGGCGTCTTGTTCCTGGCACAAGAGGAGCAGGCAGAGACAAAAGCAGCGACGTCCGTGCGAAGGGATGGCCACCAGTAATGGCGTACAATCGCACCCCATGTTCTCTTCTGACCAGCATGACCGGCTGTTTTCGAGGCATGACCCCAGTGTAACACTTTTTGCCTGTCTGTCTCAGAGACATAGGTCTTCTCGGGCGGTATCTGGGCCAGGGTGACAGGGGCCACCGGAATGATTTTGCTAGGACAGATGATGGGTTAGGTAGTCTCCTCCTCCTGCTCCATGGGCATGAAAGACCTGGACAAGGCATCAGCGTGTACATTCTTGTCCGCGGGTCGGAAATGGAGCTGGAAATCAAACCTGGCAAAGAATAAGGACCACCTGGCTTGCCGTGGGTTCAGTCGCTGAGCAGACCGCAGGTATTCCAAGTTCTTGTGGTCCGTGTAAATGATAACGGGGTACACTGCTCCTTCCAGAAGGTAGCACCATTCCTCCAGAGCCAGTTTGACTGCCAAGAGCTCTCGGTCACCGATGGTGTAGTTGCGTTCAGGCGCTGAGAAGCTCTTGGAGAAGAATCCGCAAGTCACCATCTTCCCGGAGGAGGACTTCTGCATGAGCACTGCTCCGGCTCCTGAGGAGGAGGCATCCACCTCCAAGGTGAACTGGCGGTTTAACTCCGGACGGTGAAGTACAGGAGAGGAGGCAAATGCCCGCTTCAGCGAGCCAAACGCGGCGTCGGCCGCAGGTGACCAGTCCTTTGGATTAGCCTCCTTCTTGGTCAAAGCGGAGAGAGGAGCAGTCAGAGCCGAGAAGTGAGGGATGAACTGGCGGTAGTAGTTGGCGAATCCCAGGAAGCGTTGGATTGCCTTCAGTCCAGAAGGAGGAGGCCAGTTGAGAATGGAGGAGACCTTCTTTGGATCCATCTGCAGTCCGGTATCAGAGATGATGTACCCCAGGAAGGGGAGAGAAGACTGCTCAAAGACACACTTCTCGTACTTCGCGTACAGACGATTCTCTCTCAGTCTTTGTAGAACCAGCTGCACGTTCTCTCTGTGGGTCTGGAGGTCCGGAGAGAAGACAAGGATGTCATCCAGATATACTACCACACAGACGTAAAGAAGGTCCCGGAAAACGTCGTTCACCAGTTCTTGAAAGACGGCTGGGGCGTTACACAGGCCGAAGGGCATCACGCAGTATTCATAGTGCCCATCGCGCGTATTGAACGCGGTCTTCCATTCGTCCCCAGAGCGGATGCGTACCAGATTGTAAGCACCCCGAAGATCCAGCTTGGTGAACACACGAGCTCCTCTAAGCCGGTCAAACAATTCAGGGATGAGCGGCAGAGGGTACTTGTTTTTTACGGTGATTTGATTCAAACCCCGGTAGTCTATGCATGGGCGTAAGTCGCCCTCTTTCTTCTTGACAAAGAAGAAACCTGCTCCAGCAGGAGAGGAGGATCTCCGGATGAATCCCCTTGCCAGGCTCTCTGTGATGTAAGTAGACATGGCCCTTGTTTCGGCTGGAGAAAATGGATATATCCGTCCTCGAGGTGGTGTAGTTCCAGGGAGCAGGTCGATGGCACAATCGTAAGGACGATGTGGCGGAAGTACCTCGGATTCCTTTTTATCAAAGACGTCTGCAAAGGACCAATAGGCCGAGGGCAGCCCCGGTAGGTTCTCTGGAACCGGAGGTCGTCGGATGGGTTGTATGGTCTTCAGGCACTTCTCATGGCACGAAGAGCCCCATCGGGTGATTTCGCCAGTGCCCCAGCTGACTGATGGTTCGTGTGTCCGCAACCAGGGAAGTCCCAGCAGGATTTGATGGGACATGTGTGGGAGGACGTAGAGAGCGATGTTCTCGGTGTGCAGGGCACCGATACGCAGTTCCACCGGCTTGGTGATCCAGGAGATGGTGTCAGAGAGGGGTCTCCCATCCACAGAGGCAATCACGAGGGGCTTGTCGAGTGGAGTAACAGGCACCTGGTACTTGTCCACCGTGGCCTGCTGGATGAAATTTCCTGCTGCCCCGGAATCGAGGTATGCCTCAGCCGTGAACCGCGTCTCTCCCGTTGTCACTTGCACAGTCCACGTAACCGGGTCTGAGAGAGTCCCAGCACCTAGGGTGGCCTCTCCTACCAACCCTAGGCTTTGGAGTTTCCCGGCCTCTCAGCACAGGAGCGTAGCAGGTGTGTGTCCTCTCCGCAGTAAAAGCAGAGGCCCTTGGCGAGCCGCTCAGCTCTACGTTGTTCAGACTGCCGCACTCTGTCGATCTGCATGGGCTCGTGGACGGGGACCCCAGCTGTCGAAGACTGAAGTACGGCGGGCTTCTGCGGAGGAGTGGAATGCCGTACCGGTCGTCTCTCACAGGACACTTCCTTGGATCGCTCCTGAAAGCGGATGTCCACTCGAGTCGCTAGGGCGATCAGGGCATCCAGGGTGGTCGGTACGTCACGACCCGCCAGCTCATCTTTAATTCGCCCCGAGAGTCCTTCCCAGAAGGCGGCGGTTAGGGCCTCATTGTTCCACCCGAGTTCCGAAGCCAAGGTGCGAAACCGGATTGCGTATTGGCCCACCGTCAGAGTCCCCTGACGCAGCCGGAGAAGAGACGAAGCAGACGCGGAGGCGCGTCCGGGCTCATCAAAGGTGCCACGGAATGCCTGCAGGAAGTCCTGGATGTTCGTGGTCACAGGATCCCCCTTCTCCCACAAGGGGTTCATCCACGCCAGTGCCTCACCCTCTAGATGGGACATGATGAAGGCGACCTTGGCTTGATCAGAGGCAAACAAATGCGGCAGCTGCGTGAAATGGAGGGAGCATTGGTTTAAGAATCCCCTGCAGGTCTTGGGGTCTCCGGCGTACCGGGGTGGTGAGGCCAAACGAAGTCTGGAAGTATCTGAAGAAGTCGCCACGGGAGCTGGAGCCGTGGCTTGACTAGTGGAGGCCCGGGATGCTGAAGACGTGACTGCCGCTTGTAGCGTGTTCAGGCGGGCGTCCACAGAAGACATAAATTGCAGCATGCGGGTCTGAGTCTCACGCTGGCGTGAGTTCCTCCTGTACAGCTGCTAGTGCTGCAGCGGGATCCATGGCCTGATCTTACTGTCAGGGCCAGGTGGACGGGCAGACCCAGGAGGTGGATCCACTGGGCCGAACTCCTAATTTCCTGTTTCTCGGTGCTGGCCCTTTAAGAGAGGGTCAATGACCGCGCGCGCGCCCTAATGCGCATGCGCGAGGCCCGGGTGCCAGAAGCCAGAGGAGGGAGCGGTGAGTAGGAAGCAGGAGAGCCGGGCTGAGGCAGAGATGCCGACGGGCGCCGGGAGCGGGGACCGGGCTGCCTGGGGACCGCAGGCGATGGGACAGGAAGGCTATGGAGCGGGGGACCGGGAAGCCTGGCACGGGAGCGGCGGAGCGCGACCTGAGAGTGGGGAAGCGTGGCAGGGGAGCCGGTAAGCAAGGCAGAGGGGCCGGGGAGCATGGCAGGGGAGCCGGGGAGCCTAGCAGGGGAGCCGGGGAGCGTGACACTATGTCTTTCATAACGGTGTGAAGAATAAACTGAACAAGTTTGGTTGCCAAGTGAACTCTGGTATTGTCTGTGTTACTATTTCATCTACAACAACGACCAGCAGCCGGGTGATGGACACCAGCCTGAAGCAACCAGTAAGTGTCATGCACCCCACCCAAACTCACACCCGTACAAAGAGTCTCCTTGGCGAAGGAGCGCGGTATTTGTATGGCCCAGCGTCCATGCCTTCCTTCAGGAAGACTGGGTGTGAGATGTGTGTGAGCGGTCTGAATTGTGGGTTGGTGTGTGGGTGGTAAGATGTGCTGAATTGCATGTGACAATGGTTTAAATAATGGATTGACACAAGTAGTAACCAGAACAATAGATTTATAGTACAAGATGTGATAAGATTCTAGTCAACAACAAAAAAAACTGTTTTACAAATAACGCCATATTTATGATACGATATAGACAATATAGACACCTCTTTCAACAAAGAGCATGAGAAGGAGCAAATTTCTGGCACCAAATACACTAAAGTAAAGCCTGCTTTACACCTTTCAATTCTGCATACAATATCGTATGCGATGTGACACGCCCCCATCGTATGTGCGACACGTTTAATTTGTTGACCGTGTCGCACAAACGATTAATTGCTGTCACACGTACTTACCCTTCTATACGACCTCGATGTGGGCGGCGAACATCCACTTCCTGGAGTGGGAGGGACGTTTGGCGTCACAGCGACGTCACGCGGCATCCGGCCAATAGTAGCGGAGGGGCGGAGATGAGCGGACGTAAACATCCCGCCCACCTCCTTCCTTCCACATTGCCGGCGGGAGCTGCGGGACGCAGGTAAGATCTGTTCATCGTTCCCGGGGTGTCACACACTGCGATGTGTGGTACCTCGGTAACATTGAACAACCCGAAGTGCAATTTTATGGAAATGAACGACGTGTATGCGATGAACGGTTTTACGATTAAGATGAAGCCACATGGCTGAAGGCTGGTATTCTCAGGATGGAGAGCCCCACGTTATGGAGAGCCCCCCAGCCTAAAAATATCAGCCAGCAGCCGCCCGGAATTGCCGCATCCATTAGATGCGACAGTCCCGGGACTCTACCCGGCTCATTCCGAATTGCCCTCTTGCGGTGGCAATCGAGGTAATAAGGAGTTAATGGCAGCAGCCCATAGCTGCCACTAAGTCCTAGGTTAATCATGGCAGGCATCTATGAGACACCCACAATGATTAACCTGTAAGTGAAAGTAAATAAACACATTCACCCGAAAAAATACTTTATTTGGAATAAAAGATAAAAAAACACCCTCTTTCACCACTTTATTAATCCCCGAATACCCCTCCAGGTCCGGCGTAATCCACACGAGGTCCCGCGCCGCATCCAGCTCTGCTACATGAAGCTGACAGGAGCGGCCGTAGAACTCGACCTCTCTCTATCGGCTCCAGGCAGCAACTGAAGGGAGTCGTGCTGTCAGCGGGGACATCACTAAGGTAATGTGTGCGGTGATGATGGGTACGGTAGTGCCGGTGTGTATGCGGTGATGAGTGCGGTAGTGCCGGGGTGGGTTCTCCAGCCCTGCTGTCTCTGCCGTTGCTGTCACTTGCTTCCGACCGCCGCTCATTATGCTCATTGCATATTCACTTCACTGCGGGCCGGAAGCAGCAGCAGCGGGGAGTCGGCAGGACCGGAGACTGAAGATCAGCACCACGGACAGCTACGCCAGGGACAGGTGAGCAGATAACACACGGAGAACACACATGTGCCATAAACACGGCTCACGGAGGGCAATACGCACCTTTGACACGTCCGTGAAAAAGGTGCGTGATTTTCACGGACATGTGAAAGAGGCCTAAAGTCCGTTTATGATATGCAAATGTGACGCCCTGGACTATCAAGTCGTCACAGGGTATTGTGCAATCTGCGCTTCTGCACAGTATCCACATATTCCTTGGTTACGGATCCCTGGCCTTCGGTGTTGCTAAGAGCAGATCTAATCAAAATCCTAGGGACACTCTGCACCACACCCACCAGACACACCATTGGGGGTCCTGAAGGGAATTGGACCGCTTACTTGGGGGGTTGGAAGTGGAGAGTCAGAGGTGTTAGGAGCAGTGAGGAGTTGAGCGGTGACTCTCATGAGGAAAGGTCACAAGTTTGGAGTGTAGTGTTGGAGGGAAAGGAGAGAGGAGGTCAGGAGCAGGGCTCCCTGTAGAATACTACTTAGCAGACGTTGGTCTGGGCCTGGTAGGAGCTGGAACCCCGTCGCAGGGTATCATGTCAAGGGGCACGGATCTGCTGAGGAGGGCAGCCGGCGGCCTTGAGCCATCTCCAGGCAGGGGCCAGGGCACGACGGGGTACGTGGACCCTAGGCCGGGAAGCAGCTTCACGCATCCTGGTAATTTACCCGACAAGGGTAAAGTCATCAAGATTCATCCTCAACCCGCTCCAAAATCGAGGTACTAGCGCAACGATGGGGATAGGAATTTCCCATTATATAGTCCAGAAAATCCCAAGCGTGAACCCTGAGGGCAAGCTCACTCTGTTAGCCATACAGGTGAGCGGGACCCGACTAGTTCTACACTACAGGGTCCAACTAGTGAAGAAAGTGCCACGGGAAAGGTCACAGGCTAACAAGCAACACCAAGGGGCACGGATCCAAGCGTGCTCCCTCCCTGCTGCAGCGGTGCTCAGACTTCTGGTTTACAAGTTGTCGGTGTCAGCATTCTTGGACTGAGTGAGTACGACACAACCCTTTCCTCCCCAACGGCAGCCCTTCACTACCATCAACGGGCCCTGGGGAAATCCCCCTACCCACAGAGGGGTTAGACACCTTGCTGCCATACCACCGCCACCAGGTGCTCCCAACAGCAGCGGTGGTACTCCATCTTACCACGCACTGTGGGTGGCGTCACGAACTGTTTACATCCAAAACTCCCCTGTAAATACTTCCCCCTTTTAAAATTTGAGTGTCCGCACGACCCCTGGGTCTGGAGACCCCTCGAGCCACCGCGGTTCCGGGTACGAGCAGCTCGGCTGCTGGCACGGGGGCGGTACACAAAAGATGGGGGCTTTGACTAGTCGAGGGGCCATTATTTCCCTGACTAGTCATCCCACTTAGAATGTTATCATGCCCCTGTGGGTGTGATAACATGCTGTAGGAAAGCCATGTTTTTGCCAGCGCTATACAAAGCCGCACTTACAATCCCCTCAGCATTGAGCTTCTCTGACGCCGGGTGTATACATTCTGGCTTCAGAGAGGTTCACTGCGCATGATCAGAAGTCATCTCCAGTGCCAGTCATGTGCACTACTCTGATGCCAGGTATATGTGTCTCGGCTTCAGAGAGGTGTAGTGTGCATTACTGGAAGTTTGGACAATGTTTGATCATGCGCAGTGTGCCCCTCTGAAGCCGAGACGCATACACCTGGCGTCAGAGAAGCTCAATGATGAAGGGAATAAGGACACGCATGTGCGCAGCTTTGTATAGAGCTGGCAAAGACATTGGCTTTTCTAAATCATGTTATCATGCCCACAGGGATGTGATAACATGCTAAGTGGGCCAACTAGTCACAGGAACTAACTCCCACCTGATTAGTCACAACCCTCTTTTGCATATTATAAATAGACTATAAATTAAATACGTATTCAAAAGATCTGTTTCTGTATGCAACTACATGAAGGGACGGTTAGGCGGGGAATATAAATAAGTGCACAGAACTGCTCTTGGTTTGGGGGCACAGAAGACCTGACAGGTTTCGTTTAACCTGTTCCCAACCACCGACGGTAAATAAACGTTGGCACTTGCTGGGCATTGTGTAGCGTTTAACTACGGTTGGTGGTCAGGAGGGGATTGCAACCCCCTGACACCTGCAATTGCCGGGTTTCCAGTGCAGAATGGTAGTTCTGACTGGAGACATCTTTGGGACCTGATTGGATCAGGTCCTGATGATGTTAATCCTTTGCAATCTGCTATGCTCTGTGAACAATAGCGATTATGGCACGTAGAAGTTAGAGACAAGCAGTGTGCTCCTTCTCATTCCTCTCCAGCTTCCCGATGACACAATCATTGGAGAGCCGTGGGTTGTCATGGCAGTTGGAGATCATGGGTCAGCTTGTCAAACCCAGCATGTAGCAGGGTCTGACAGCCAATCTGCGAGTCTAAAGGCCACTTTACACGCAGCGACATCGCTAGCGATGTCGCTGCCGATTGCACTCGCCCTGTTGTTTCTGCATCATGGGCAAATCGCTGCCCGTGGCGTACAAAATTGCTAGTATCCATCACACGGACTTACCTTCCTAGCGACGTTGCTGTGGACGGCGAACAGCCTCTTTTCTAAGGGGGTGGTTCGTGCGGCGTCACAGCGACGTCACATGGCAGGCGTCGAATAGAAGCAGAGGGGCGGAGAGCAGCTGCAGGAAAGTCACGCCCACCTCATTGCCGGGGGACGCAGGTACGGTGTTGTTCGTCATTCCTGGGGTGTCACACGTAGCGATGTGTGCTGCCTCAGGAACGACGAACAACCTGCATCCAAAAGCAGCAACGATATTTGGGAAAGGAACGACGTGTCAACGATCAAGCAACTTTGAAAACAAGTCCTTAAACGTTCTGGAGTGACAAGTCTATCTGGGAGTGGGGCTCTCTCTCACACCCTTTTTGGGCTCCGCCCATGATGTCACGCCCCTTCTTCCCACGCCAAGATAGTCAATAGCAAGCAAACAGTTCTTGTACAGTCCATAAAGCACACAACATTAAACTTCTGTCTGTGCCACCAGATGGAAAGTTCTTTAATTTATGCAGTACCCGTGGTTGCGGGCACAATCACCCTGCTTGCAGCACCAAGATGTAGCGTCCATGGGGCCTTAGGGTACTCTTCACCGGGCCAGTGGTTCCTTGGGGTAGCTGTGACTGGCCTGACCGGGTTCCGTGACCCCGTCGGCTACATGTTAAATAAGAACAGCAAACGAACAAGTGCCAATACAGATGGGGATGGAAGGAGGGTGACGGGCCCCTGGGAATCGTGTCACCGGTTGTAGCGGTGACTGGGGTTTCGGCCTCCTCCACCGCCGACCCTTCCTGTGACTAGTCTTCTCCCAGGGGCAGTACTGGATGGGGAATGGGGATGCTTCGCAGCACCACCCGCGGTATTCGGCCAGGAACTAGCCGCCGCTGCACAGTCTCTCTCCGGGGCAGGTGTTATGTGCAGCCGGGATGGTATCGCTCCCCATGGATGGAGCGGGATACCCCGGGAGGTTGGTGAGAACAGGGGCGGCAGTCCACGGGAGCGCTGGAGCGCAGGGCGGCGGCAGTTACAGAGTTACCAGGTGCGGGTTCCAGTTACTTTATTTACTGGCTCGGGTGGTATCGCACCCCAGGTGCTGGTCCTTGCCATCAGAGACTCCGGTTGCTTCCTGGGCAGGTCAGAGGCTGGATTCGGCTTGGTAATCTGTGGCCTTTCTCCTCCATGCACAACTCTGTACTCTTCCCCGTTCTCGGTCCGTACGGCCGGCAGCCTGGGCCTCTCGTGGGTCGGACCTCTATCCCCCTCTCTCAGGCTCCCTCTCTGCTGCCACACCTCGGCCACTCGAACTATGGCTCTGTACCTCTCTTGTGCCCAGTCCCGTCTCTCTGGCGACTGCTCCCTTTTAGTCCACGATTACAGGTGCCGGGTCCCCTCTCTCTAGATGTTACTGGCCCCCAGCTTGGTGGAGCTGTCTGTTCGGTGTTACATCCAGACAGCTCTGTTCTGCCTCCCTGAAGGCCTGACAGCTTCCCCTTCATGGAGCTGCACCCCTGTGCGTCTGCTCTGTCTCGTGTCCAAGTTTATTCTGAGGTAAAGTGAAACTGTTTTCTACTCCTAACTGCGCATACCCCCACTTTTGCAAGTTGCTATGGCAACCTGGGTCTGCTAAGAACTGGCTGAGTCACTTCCTGTGTCTGTAGAAACATTGTTAACTCTTTCCTAGTAACTGCTTTTCCCTGCTGTATGGTGGTGTGAGGTGTGTGTAGAACTTACTAGATTAACATCTTGACCTGCCAGGGAAGGATATAATGATATACCCTGTAGCGACCAGTCTCAGGGGCGCTTTATTATCCTCCTTCAATGCGCAGTTGTAGGTCGCTGTGGCCTGAAGCTGCACAGCGTCTCTCTAATTGTGCAAGTCTTCCATCTGATGAGTAGCGCAAGCCGGTACCGGGGCCCACTCTCTAGCAGTGACCCCGGGCTCTTTCTTGCCACTTCGCCTCCGGATTTTAGGTGGGCCAGAGGAGGTGAACTCTTCTGCCCTCCGGCATTACTACTACTTACATTATCAACCAGTAGTCTGTGATGCCGGTGTCCCGCTCTATGCTCTCGGTCCTGGAGAGCTGGGCAGCAGTGATCGTTCTCTTTGCTTTGTACTACTGTTTTGAGGTCTGGATTCCTGTTGCTCCCTAATCCCTCCTCCAAGTCAGTATATCCAGAGAGGTTCCCTTCAACATAGGTTATGATCTCCCCCTACTGACCTAAAGGAGGAAGTGGTGTTGCATGTTAGTATACCTGGCAGAGATTTCCCCACTGTTTCTAAGCATGATATTGCTCCCAGTGATGAGAACAACGCCACTGTGGCTCCCAGGACCATTAAGGTGCTACATATAACTCTGGTATCGCTGTATTCGCACCAACATGAAGAATATAACCATCTAATCACTTATACCACTTGGTGAACAGCGTAAAAAACAGGTAAAATAGATTCTTGACCTGCTGTTGATTTGTTTATTCTGTTTCCCAAAGATTGCAGTACAGCACGGTTCACATTTATCCTGCACTCTACGCTTACACCAGGGATTACGTATACCCCTCTGAAAAATGTGATTTAGACAAAACTCCGGACTGAACATTTCCTATAATGAGGCAGGAGTCATTTTGAACTGTGGCTATGATCAGGTAGTGTCCGTCTCTGTGGTGCATAAAAGTGCAGTCAACCAATTTTGTACTCTTCTGAAAACACCAGGCCAGACAGAGTACATAGTATCTTTTCTGCCTCATTATGGTGAATGGCTCCCTCGGGTGTGTCATCTGAATCATGTTATTGGGATATTTAGATGGAAACTCTGAAGCAAGCGCTCAGCATAGAGCACAGGATAAATGTGATCCAAAATGTTATGTAAAATATTTGCAATAAAAGCTTCAACTCAATCCACAGAAAAACAAGTCCTCACTCAGGTCCACCATCTGTTATCGGAAATATAGGGCACCTCCTTGTTACTGGTAAAACAAAGGCTCTGGAAAAACATTATAGCTCATCCCCCTCAAAAAAGAAATGTAGCAAAATCTACATTCCCAAATCCAGCCCCCATCCCTTCTGAGCACCAAAGTGTGCCTAAACCACAGTTTATGTCCACAGGTTTGGTATTGTTATAGTGAGGAGAGCCCACTTAATTTACGGGGTGCAGGTTTACAGAATCATGAGCTGGGCACAATGTACGGGCACTACAATGAACTGGACACAACAATGACTTATTTGCACTTTTTAATTCTGCAACAATCACTGCGATTGACATCATGAGTGTTTTCTAAATACTAAATACACCTGTAGATAAATTCACACAGGAGTGTAATTTCCAAAACATGGTCACTTTACGGGGTTTCTCTTGGGGCCAAATGGATTCTGCAATGTAGTCTAAGAAAATCTGTGCTCCGAAAATCAAATGGCGCTCCTTCCCTCCCAGGCCCTGTGGTGTGGCTAAACAGAACTATACAGTCCCATGTGGGGTATTGCCATGTTCAGCAGAAATTATGTAACACATGGGGACTATTTTTACCTATTGCCCTTGTTAAAATTGGAAATATGTGGTTAAAACAACATTTTAGTGGTAAAAATGTACTTTTTCATTTTCGCGTCTTAACACTATAAAATTCTGTGAAGCACCCGTGGTTTCAACGTGCTCACCAAACATGTAGAAAAATTCCTCGAGGGGTCTAGTTTGCAAAATGGGGTCACTTGTGGGGAAGCTCCATTATTCAGGCCCATCAGGGGCTCTCCAAATGTGACATGGCATCTGCTAATGACTACAGCCAATTTGGCGTTCAAAAAGTCAAATGGCACTCCTTCCCTTCTGTGCCCTGCTGTGCGCCCAAACAGTTATTTTCCACCACATTAGGTATTTGCGTACTCAGAAGAAATTGCACAACAAATTGTATGGTGCATTTTTTTCTTGTTACCCTTGTGAAAAAAAATCTATCTGGTTGAAGTAACAATTTTGCGGTAATTTGTTTTTATTATTTTCACGGCTTAACGTTATAAAATTCTATGAAGCACCTGGGGGGTTCAAGGTGCTCAACAAACATCTAGATAAATTCTTTGAGGAGTCTAGTTTCCAAAATGCATTCACATTTATGGGGGCTCCACTGTTTAGGCACATCGGAGGCTCTCCAAAAGCAACATGGCATCCGCTATCTATTGCAGACAATTTTGCGCTCTAAAATTCAAATGGCGCTCCTTCACTTCCAAGCCCTGCCAGTCACCGAAACAGTAGATTTCCACCACACATGTGGTATCGGCTTATTTAGGAGAAATTGCCCAACAAATTTTATGGTGCATACTCTCTTGTTACCCTTGTGAAAATACAACGTTTTTTGGCTAAAATAACATTTTTGTGGGAAAAAGTAAAATTTACATTTTTTCCTTCCACATTGCTTTAGTTCCTGTAAAGCCTTTAAAGAGTTAATACACTTCTGGGATGTGGTTTTGAGCACTTTGAGGGGTGCAGTTTTTAGAATGGTGTCACTTTTTGGGTATTTTCTTTCACCTAGGCCTCTCAAAGTCACTTCAAATGTGATGTGGTCCCTAAAAAAATGATTTTGTAAATTTTGTTGAAAAATGGGAAATTGCTGATAAACTTTGAACCCTTCTAACTTTCTAACAAAAAAAATGTTTCAAAAATTGTGCTGATGTGAAGTAGACATGTGGGAAATGTTATTTCGTAAATATTTTGTGTGATATAACTTTTTGACTTAAAGGTATAAAATAAAATGGCTCAGTCAGGAAGGCAAAAACAGGGTCTGGAGCGAGATGGTTAAGTGCTTTTTTTTTTTTTTTATTTGATCATTTTACCAATGCTAGAGTGCCATCTATGGGCCATACACTATACTGTAAATATAACATTTATAAGAGGATAGTTTTGGATATAGTTTAGATTAAGAAGTGTGTACAGTATTGAAAATAAGGATGGGAGTGCAGTAAAGGAGGGCATTAAAATATCTCTTTTAGACAACTTTTTTTAAAGCATTTTTTTTTTTGGGTTAAACTTTTTTAATTACATAACCCACAATCTCAAAGCTGTCCTATCTGTAATTTAGTTACAAGTTTGCACAAACATTCATGTAAGTAGCATTTGTTGTTATTTGATTGTGAGTAAATCACATCAACTAGTCACATGATGTTAGTAATCCTAGCACAGCCCCGTCTATCTCCTGCATCTGGGTGGTGGATCGAGCTGCTGGATCCACTCATGGCCATTGGAGAACATACCACCAGACCTGTTCTGTTGTTGGGATACTTCTGTCAATAATCTACGCTCCCACAATTTCTAGAAACTGACCTTTTATCATCTTTTAAACTACAAAAGGACCTCCTTCCTCCTCTCTGTCTAACACCCTACCCAAGGTTTCCATTTTGGTACTAATATAAAACATCCTCCATAATCTGAACTTCGCACGTCCGTCTCCAACACTTTTCTCATGCTGTGCCACTTTTTTGGAATGCATTGCCAGAACACTGTGCTTAAGGCTTTGTGCGCACTGGAAAATGGAATTTTCTCAAGAAAATTCCGCAGGCATTGAAAGATTACCGCACTTGCGGTAAAAAAACGTGGCAAACGCACCCGAAAACCGCACGCGGTTTGCCACGGTTTTACCGCGGTATTGTTCGCGGTTTTGCCGCGTGCGGGTTGGTACATGTGCTTTA
Source organism: Anomaloglossus baeobatrachus (assembly GCF_048569485.1). NCBI lineage: Eukaryota > Metazoa > Chordata > Amphibia > Anura > Aromobatidae > Anomaloglossus > Anomaloglossus baeobatrachus. The sequence goes on along the minus strand of NC_134359.1, from coordinate 119,724,296 downwards.
TTGCATTCAATGCAATAAAGCACATTGAAAAAAAAAAAAAGTAATTTCATTCTGAGATAGATAGATAGAGAAATAGACAGATAGAAGAATAGATAGAAGAAGAGATAGATAGATAGAATAGATAGAGTCCCAGTGAGCACACGCTGCATTTCTCACGGTCGGTAGTGAGTTCACATTACCGGCCATGGGAAATGCCCTGTGGTTACCTCTGCTGTCTCGCTGCGAGGCTGCATTCAGCGCTGTGTATCAGTCATGGCTGGATGCAAGCATCGCAGGACGTGGATTACGCCGGAGCGGTGTGTTTCGGCGGGGGTTAATAAAATGGTGAACCAGTAGCTTTTTTGTGTTTTATTTAAAATAAAGGATTTTTAGGTGTGTGTGTTTTTTCACTTTACTTACGGGTTGATCATGTCAGCTGTCTCATAGACGCTGCCATGATCAAGCTAGGACTTAGTAGCGGCGATCCGCCGCCATTAACTCCTTACATTACCTTGATTGCCACCGCATCACGGCAACAAGAAGAGCCGGGGACACTCCGGGACTGTCGCATAATGCATGTGACAGTCCCGGGGCAGCTGTGGCTGTTATTCTCGTCTGCGGGAGGTGGGAGGGAGGCGGGGGACATTAACCCTGCCCTTCGCCCTCCCCAGCCTGAGAATACCGGGCCGCCGCTGTGTGCTTACCTCGGCTGGAAGGTAAAAATTCGGCGGAGCCCACGTGTTTTGTTTTCTATATTTCCATTTGCTTTTTATGTATGTTCTATATGTCTGTGATGGGTGTGTTCTATGTCTGTGATGTCTGTGTGTGTCAGTGATCTGTGTGGTGTTTACTCTCTGCTTCACTTCCTCTTCCTGTCATAATGACATCACTTCCCTGCAAACCGCAGGCAGCAATGTACATTACCGCAGGTAAACCGCGAAATACCGAAGGGAATAACGCAGGAAAACGCAATGAACCGCACAGAATTTTCTGCCTGCATTATTCCCTGTGGGATTTCACGATTACATGGCAGTCAATGGAGTGAAATCCCCTAGCGACGTGTGGAAAAGAAGTGACATGCAATTGTTTTTGTTGCGGGAATCCCGCAGCAAAACATGCAGCTGTCAAATTCCGCATAGTGCGCACAGCATTTTTTTTTCCATAGGTTTTGCTGGTGATTCACTGCAGAGATGTTATGAACATTTTCTGCAGCGAAACATGCAGCAAAACCGCAGGAAATACGTGGGAAAAAACGGTAAGTGTGCACAGGGCCTAATACCTAGTGCCCATGTTTTTGCTTTGAAAGCACATCTCTTTAGACAAGCGTATCACCTCAACTCATTAACTCTCCCCTGTATCCTCTTTCTAATTTTTTACCAGAATCTGCTCCCTCCTATTCATCTCTGTCCATTTCTTCCATGCACCCAATAGCAGATGGTAACTGCACGTAAACAGATACTGACTGATGACAGATCATGCAGCTTTATATGAAAACCACTATTTTTTATATAGATGGATGGACCGTACTGTTGAAACCAGACGTTTACCTACACTATCTAACAAGACACATCTGCATGTTTTTCTCACTATCTGACATGAAATTTGGCCTTATGAAGGTTATGGCTTGCACCCGATTTTTAGGAGCTTCATAGCAAAAGGGATGAATACATATGCACATGGCAATGTTTATTTTTTTATCCCATAAATTTAATTTTTTGCCTATATATTGCCCATATATTTTGGTCACCCCAGTAATGTGTATACCCCCCATCACTACATTTCCCAAGCTATATGCCCCCCACCCCAGTAATGTGTGGCCCCCAGAGCTGTATGCCCCACCCCAGTAATGTGTATATCCCCGAGAGCTGTATGCCCCCACCACCGTAATGTATATACCCCCCAGAGCTGTATGCCCCCCACGCCAGTAATGTATATGCCACCCTAGAGCTGTATGTTCCACCCCGGTAAAGTGTATGCCTGCCCAGTAATGTATATGCCTCCCAGTAATGTGTTTGCCACCCAGTAATGTGTATGCTCCCAGTGATTTCTATGCCCCCCAGCCCCTCCTGTGATGTATATACTACAGCCCCCATGTCTCCTTTGATGTATATTCAGCAATCTCAGTGTGCATTTTGCAAGGCCAAGTCTGTTAAAGTGGCGCCCATCAAGTAGTGCGGCCTGCACAACCACATGCCCAAAAGGAGCTGGATGGAGACAATCAGGGGAGGTGAGCGAGTCATGTTGCTGGCTTCCCCATATTAAAAATATCTCTAATGTGTCTGTGTGTGTGCATGCATGATGAGTATATTCTATGTATGTCCATGTATATATTTATGTCTCTTTATATGCATTTTTGTGGATTTGTCTTCAAATATGTACAGTGGGGAGAAAAAGTATTTAGTCAGCCGCCAATTGTGCAAGTTCTGCCACTTAGAAAGACGAGAGAGGCCTGTAATTGACATCATAGGTAAGCCACAACTATGAGAGACAAAATGAGAAAACAAATCCAGAAAATCACCTTGCCTGATTTGGCAAGATTTTGTTTGCAAATTATGGTGGAAAATAAGTATTTGGGCAATAACAAAAGTTAATCTCAATATTTTGTTATACATCCTTTGTTGGCAATGACCGAGGTCAAATGTTTTCTGTAATTCTTCACAAGGTTGGCACCCACTGTTGGTGGTATGTTGGCCCATTCCCCCATGCAGATCTTCTCTAGAGCAGTGATGTTTTGGTCTTGTCACTGGGCAACACAGACTTTTAACTCCCTCCAAAGGTTTTCTATGGGGTTGAGATCTGGAGACTGGCTAGGCCACTCCAGGATCTTCATATGCTTCTTACAAAGCCACTCTTTCATCTTTCGTTGCCTTGGTGGTGTGCTTGGGATCATTATCATGCTGCCAAGATCCAACCATGTTTCATATTCACTGTCCTTGCTGATGGAAGGAGGTTTGCACTCAAAATCTCACGATACATGGCCCCATTCATTCTTTCATGTACATGGATCATTCATCCTGGTCTCTTTGCAGAGAAACAGCCCTAAAGCATGATGTAGCCACCCTCATGCTTTACAGTAGGTATGGTGTTCTTTGGATGCAACTCAGTATTCTGTCTCTTCCAAACACGACAAGTTGTGTTTCTACCAAACAGTTTTACTTTGGTTTCATCAGACCATATGACATTCTCCCATTATTCTTCTGGATACTCCAAATACTCTCTAGCAAACTTCAGACGGACATGTACTGGTTTATGCAGGGGAACACGTCTGCCACTGTAGGATCGGAGTCCCTGGCGGCATAGTTGTTACTGATGGTAGCCTTTGTTATGGTGGTCCAAGCTCTATGCAGGTCATTCACTAGGTACCCCCGTGTGGTTCTGTTTTTTTGCTCACCGTTTTTGTGATCATTTTGACTGCACGAGGTGAGACCTTATGTGAAGACCCAGATCGAGGGAGATTATCAGTGGTCTTGTATGTCTTACATTTTCTTATTATTGCTTCCACAGTTGATTTCATCAAACCAAGCTGCTTGCCTATTGCAGATTTAGTCTTTCCAGCCTGGTGTACTGCTACAATTTAGTTTCTGGTATCAATCGACAGCTCTTTGGTAGAGTTTGGAGTGTGACTGTTTGAGGTTGTGGACAGGTGTCTTTTATGCTGGTAAGAAGTTCAAACAGGTGACATTAATACAGGTATTGAGTGGAGGACAGAGGAGCCTCGTATAGACGTTACAAGTCTGTGAGAGCCAGAAATCTTGCATGTTTTTAGGTGACTAAATACTTATTTTCCAACATAATTTGCAAAAAAATCTTTACAAATCATAGAAGCTGATTTTCTGGATTTGTTTTCTCATTTTGTCTCTCATACTTGTGGTCTACCTATGATGTCAATTACAGGCCTCTCTCATCTTTTTAAGTGGGAGAACTTGCACAATTGGTGGCTGACTAAATACTTTTTTTCCCCACTGTATATGTACGTATACTTGTATGTGTACATATTTGTGTATGTGAATAATTAACATCACCAACACACACGGAATGTCCCGTGCCATATTTGGTATATGGAAAAAGCCATATACAGAAATATTGGGAAAAGAAAAAAGAAACCTGTACAACGGCTTCATTATAAAATGAATATAAATTTTATTGATACAAGTACAAAACACAGTAAGACAATAGAGAATAAAAATGTAGAACCAGATGGTGAGAGCCAGCAGGTGGCAGCCTCACATCACATTACAGCACATGGTAAAAGGCACACTACAAAAATACTAACTGACCCAGCGGAATGCTGTTTGCAAAAAAATGTCTTTATAAACTAACAGCCGTATAAAAGAGGTGCTAATGGACGATATCCAATAACGGCTGTACATAGAAAACCAAGTGGTGAAGAGATGCTGCAGCAATAACGCAAGGGAATTCACAATAAATATAGGCCTGAAGTACCTGAATGTGAAGTGAGAGCCCAAGAACCCCGACCTATAGGTTTCGGTATTATAATCTTTCCTCCGGGGGTCAATATTTGTGTATGTGCATGTCTGCTTGTGCATGGGGCCAACTAAGACTCTTTCGCCTGGAGCCCATGAAAATCTGGAGATGGTCCTGGGGCAAGTTCTTTTCTTGACCACAATCCATGGTGATGGAAGCAGCCCCACCACAGTACAAAGTTCATCTAGACAGGTCTCGAAGCTAGATTGTGTCCTGGGGTACAACAAGAGTGTGGGGGAGTTCATCTCTCTGATCCAATCCTCTATGCCATGAGCAAAGCTAGGGTGTGGTACAAAGAGCTGGCCGTGCACATCGTACAGATGGCACTGTACAACGCTTATGTGCTATCTGTTCCAGGAGGTAGTGGTCAATGTCCTAAGATTTGGAAGTCAGCAAGGAGCGGGCCCCATTACCTCTTGAACTGAAGGTGCCCATATAGTACCAGGGCAACATTTTCCAGGCAAAGTCCCTCAAAAGGGGGATAAGAAAAGATACCACTTGGCAAAGTGATATCTGCCCAAAAGAACTTGGCCTGTGTGTAAAAGAATGCTTCAAAGTCTGCCATATGTCCATGGACTATGAAATTCACATATGCCAACCTGATGTACTCTGCACAACTCACATATGCCAACCTGACATACTCTATATGACTTACATATGCTAAAATAGGCCTACATCAATAAAGTGCAGTAGAAACCAAATTATATATAAAATACATTTTATTAATTAGGAATTTAAAAAAAAAATATATATAGGAGTAATATACACAGATGGCCACTAGGTGGCACCACACTACAACGATACAGAGGTATCTAATATTAGTAAATATACTGTATATGATAGTTATCAAGTATGCAATACAATTATATTGGCATTATGATAATATAATAACATAAAATAATTAATAATATCTGTTTCAGGAGACTGGTGCCACTGTCAGCAAGGCATGCTTTGGCACTGTGTCTTCTGGGGGAGTCGATTGCCATTTTCTTAACCCTGACAAGATCTGATGTCTGATCAAATAAATCTTTTACAGAAGGGTTTATCATTCTGTCCATCCTAGAAATGTAATACCTTCTAATTGCAAATGGACCTACAGAGGTTTTATCGTAATTTACGCATAAAGGCACATTTCTCATCTACCCCTTATCACCGACTTATGATTAATAGGACAATGCTGCTTTGAGCACTATGTCTGACGATCAATCCCCTTGTAAAGTTATCCGATCCCAGGCACCAGCTTTCAAGGTATTTAAAGGCAAGTAATAACCCTTGTACTTATGGACTTCTTACACTGGTTTAACCCCTTGCCGTTTGTCATTCGCTACCCTGCGTAAGGCCTCTGCCACATTCACGTGAAATTCACGCACGTGCCGAGAGACACGTATTTCCCCTGCGTGTTGCGTGCAGGTAAGTACGTGTCTCTGGTACGTGCGGGCCACGTGTGTTCTACGTGTGCTATCCGCGATAGCACACGTAGAACCAGTAATTATCATACTCACCTGGTCCTTCCTGCTGTCTGCGCTGCTGTCCGTGGTGCTGATCCTCGGTCTTCAGCCCTCCTGTCTCCCCGCTGCTGCTGCTGCCAGGCAGTGAAGTGAATATTCTATGAGATTAATGAGCGGCGGTCGGCAGCAAGTGGCAGCAGCGGCAGAGACAGGAGGGCTGGAGAAGGTGAGTTAATGTTTTTTTTTTTTTCACTGACACGTGTGTTTTCTCCGGCACGTGCCACACGGGACCGCATCCACACTACACCCGTGTGGTACGGGTGCGGGCCGTGTGACACCCGTGCTGCCGGAGAAAAAACGGACATGTCAGTGCTTTGAAAAACGCACACACGTACAAACGCACACGGACACATGTTCCGTGTGGTTTTACGTGTGTGTGCCTGCTACCATAGGGTAGCATTGCTGTACGTGTCTCCGTGCCGCCGGTATGTGTAAAAAATGACAAACACGTGCCGGCGGCACGGATGTGTGTCGCAGGCCTAAGGCTCAGCTAATCATAGAGATCCTTCTGATCTTTTTACTTTATTAGAAACCTCTCCCTGCCTGCCTCACCTCAGGAGTCAGCTCCTCTAAAGTCATCTTGTATTAGGCCTCTTTCACACATCAGTGATTCTGGTACGTATGTGTCAGGTTTTATACGTACCAGAATCACGGACATCAAATCAATGGGTTTGTGCACACATCAGTGATTTTTCACTGACTGTATTTCCGTGCGACGTACACGCGTGTCCTTGTTTCCGCACGGAGACATGTCCGTTTTTTTCTGACATCATTGATGTCCCACGGACCACACTATGGTGTGATCCCTTAAACATGTACCAGAAAAACACGTACATTAAAAATAAAAAGCTTTTTAAACTCATCCGTCTCCAGCAACACTGTCTCCGGCTGCTGCTGCCTGTTGCTTCCAGGCCGGCTAATTATTCTGATGAATATGCAGTTATGCACTGCATAGCCGACCCGGAAGTAGCTGCAGCAGTGAGAGACACAGCGGCTGGAAACAGGAGAGCCAGAGATTCAGCACCACGCACGCACAGCAGGTAAGTTTATCTCAATGTGCTATCACGGATCACAGGTAGCACATGGAGAACACTCATGTGCCATGAATCACTGCACAAGGAGGGACATATGCGCTTTTAACACATCAGTGAAAAACGTCTGTTTTTCACTGATGTGTGAAACAGATCTTATAAAATGGAGGAAAACTCCTTTTGAAGAACACCTAAAGACAAGCGGTACATCCTTTTGCTTTTTACCTTTATATTTTTTATATTTTTTGCAGCATTTTTATTCAGTTTTATTCTGCCCTATAGAAATCACATCTAAGGCATTATCCTTATGACCTTCCTGTTTGCCTAAATCTCAAAGATTATTTAAGGCAAGCAGTGTTCCATCAACTTCCATTGTTATTAGTGGCTACTGCATTTAAACACAGCGATTAATTGTTAAAAAATGGTTTTATTTTCCATTAACTTTATGCATTTAAATGTATATTAGCAAAACGAAAATACCCAGGGTGCATCAATAAGAGATGCCAAGCAAGTCCATAACCCCCCCATCCCTTTTTCAGCATTTAATTCACTTTTGGAAGCACAGTAGATCTAATTTATTCCTTTATTCTTTCATATTGACAGGTGTCTTAATGCGGACCCTATAAGTTACCAATTCTCCAATAAACCTTTGTTTGCCACAAAGTCTGTTTACCCACGTATTGAGAGCCCCAGTGTATTCTTTTCATTGTTATTAACCCCTTATTACCCCGGACTTATACTCTTGTGTCAATATCCATTTAGTTTTTTGTTATGGAGCAATGCACACCTTGGGCTTAGCGGCTGCACCATGTGCATATAACATCTCATGTCTGTCTTATATATCCTCCTTAATATCTGCATACGCTTGTGCAATATGGGCTCAGCACACATAATAATTTGTATTTTTTGTTAAAATATTACAGGTCATTTGAAATGGTATTTTTTTCTTGTGGTTTTTCCCCCCCTCTCATTGAGAGGAAAACAAAATATCTACTCAGCTTTCTGTGATGGTTATATACAGAAGTATTGCACACCTTGGGCTTAGCGGCTGCACCATGTGCATATAACATCTCATGTTTGCCTTATATTGCTTCCTCAATATATGTGCACAGTTGTGCAATTAATAACATTCTGCATATTTCATAGCTAAAACCATTTATTGTAGGTAGTCCATATACATCAGTGAGTATATGAGCCAATATTTCATGCTATATTTGTTCCTGCATTTGAATTGATGCAGTTGTAAATATGTTATATTTTATTAATATTAATTTTATGTTATTTTGCATTTGTATGGACTACATTTAATAGATCATGTTTCGCTGATTATTTTGTTTATTGGTTATTTTATTTTGATAATAATAATAATAATGATTCCCCCAAGTATTGAAGGTTATGGAGCAATAGTATCAGCATAGATGAGATTTAGATATGATGGCTGACTATTGTTGGAGCATTGGAGTGCTATGGCTCAGTTTGGAGATTCGATCTGGTGACCTTTTGTTTCAGGATCAGTTCCTCTGTCAGCTAGGCAATTGCCTTTTCTTCCCTGTCCAAATGCTGTAGGTTTCTATTATCTTTGTTTTCCTTTCTTGGTTTGCTCCTCACCACGTGTCTCTCAATTCCCGTTGTGGTTTGCCCTATCACATTTTCAATTGAGTAACACTACATTTCAAAAGTTTGCAGTCACCCAGACAATTTTGTCTTTTCCATGAAAAATCATACTTTTATTCATCAAATGAGTTGCATAATGAATAGAAAATATAGTCCAGACATTGACTAGGTTAGAAATAATGATTTTTACTTGAAATAATAATTTTCTCCTTCAAACTTTGCTTTTGTCACACAATGCTCCTTTGCAGCAATTCCAGCTTTGCAGACCTTTGGCATTCTAGCTGTTAATTTGCGGAGGTAATCTGGAGTTCACCCCATGCTTCCAGAAGCCCCTCTCACAAGTTGAATCGGCTTGATGGGCACTTTTTGCGCACCATACGGTCAAGCTGCTCCCACAACAGCTCAATAGGGTTGAGATCTGGTGACTGGGCTGGCCACTCCATTACAGATAAAATACCAGCTGCCTGCTTCTACCCTATATAGTTCATGCATAATTTGGAGGTGTGCTTTGGGTCATTGTCCTATTGTAGGATGAAATTGGCTCCAATCAAGCGCTGTCCACAGGGTATGGCATGGTGTTGCAAAATGGAGTGATAGCCTTCCTTATTCAAAATCCCTTTTACCTTGTATAAATCCCACACTTTACCAGCACCAAACCAACTCCAGACCATCACATTACCTCCACCATGCTTGGCAGATGGCGTCAGGCACTCTTACAGCATCTTTTCAGTAGTTCTGCATCTCACAAATGTTCTTCTGTGTGATCCAAACACCTCATACTTCCATTTGTCTGTCCATAACACTTTTTTCCAATCTTCCTCTGTCCCATGTCTGTGTTCTTTTGCCCATATTAATCTTTTCCTTTTATTAGCCAGTCTCAGATATGGCTTTTTATTTGCCACTCTGCCCTGAAGGCCGGCATCCCAGAGTCGCCTCTTCACTGTAGACGTTGACACTGGCGTTTTGCAGTTTACTACTTAAAGAAGCTGCCAGTTGAGGACCTGTGAGGCGTCGATTTCTCAAACTAGAGACTCTAATGTACTTGTCTTGTTGCTCAGTTGTGCTGCGGAGCCTCTCACTTCTCCTTTCACTCTGGTTAGAGCCTGTTTGTGCTCTCCTCTGAAGGGATTAGTACACACCGTTGTAGGAAATCTTCAGTTTCTTGGCAATTTCTCACATGGAATATCCTTCATTTCTAAGAACAACAATAGACTGTTGAGTTTCACATGAATGTTTTCTTTTTCTGGCCATTTTGAGAGTTTAATGGAACCAACAAATGTAATGCTTCAGATTCTCAACTAGCTCAAAGTTCAGTTTTATAGCTTCTCTAATCAGCAAAACTGTTTTCAGCTGTGTCAACATACTTGCACAAGGGTTTTCAAGGGTTTTCTAAACATCCATTAGCCTTCTAACACAGTTAGCAAACACAATGTACCATTAGAACACTGGAGTGGTGGTTGTTGGATATGGGTCTCTATACACCTATGTAAATATTGCATTCAAAACCAGACGTTTGCAGCTAGAATAGTCATTTACCATATTAACAATGTATAGAGTGTATTTCTGTTTAATTTAATGTTAGCTTCATTGAAAAAAAAATGTGCTTTCCTTTCAAAAATAAGGAAATATCTAAGTGACCCTAAACTTTTGTTTGAACTGTAGTGTATGTGTAATTGCAATAAATTTTGGGGAGAAATACTTCATTATATGATACAATTCCAACGGTGCTAACACTTTTGGCCATGACTGTATATGGACTATAAAATAATAACAAAATGTATTACATTTGTAAAACTTGTGTGACTAATGACTCCATCACAAAAACATAATAATCCTTACTAAAATGTGTGTGTATTTTCCATGTTGCACACTAATGTCTCAAGTAAGCACATTCTAAAATTTGGTGTGGGTCCTCAATTATCTTATTGTTTATGGAAAGAAAGTAATAGATATGTATAATAAAGATTAATTTAAAAAAAAGTTACACTTCTTGCCATTGTCATAACCTACAAAACCAGCTCTATCAACAATGAAGATGTAGCAGCGTTGAATTTGTCAACTTAAGGCTATGTGCGCACGTTGCGTAAATACATGCAGTTACGCTGCGCTTTGTAGCGCAGCGTAACTGCATGCGTCCTGCGTCCCCTGCACAGTCTATGGAGATTGTGCAGGGGCCGTGCGCACGTGGCGTTTAAGAGCGCAGCGCTTCGGCTACTGCCGAAGCGCTGCGCAAAAAGAAGTGACATGTCACTTCTTTCCTGCGCTTTGCCGGCAGCTCCTGCTCTGTCTATGGCAGGAGCTGCAGGCAGAGCGCATGGAATCGGCTTTTTTTTTTTTTTCACTACGGACATTTCTGCAGCGATTTAAAGAGCACATGTGCTCTTCAGATCGCTGCAGAAATTTCTGCAGTGAAGTACGCAACGTGCGCACATAGCCTAACTTTTTCTGCAAGACAAAATTTTCTCTGCTGCACTAATGAGCACAGCTCTGCTACATATGTAAAGTAATTTTTTTTTACATCTGACAATTTCTAAATTCAGCTGTACTGTATCTGATCAACACAGATTGCTGCTATTATCTTAAATGGGTTTTCTCAAGTTTAGAAGGTATCCCCTACCCAAGAGATAGCTATAACTTTCCAATTGTTGGGAGTTTGACCTCAAGAACTCGGGCTACGAGGAGCCTGTGTGAATGGAACAGTGGTCGATTTTGCGCACTGCCCCTCTATTTATCCTTATGAGAGCATTGGAGATAGCTGAGCGCTGCTTTCGGCTGATCTCTGGCACTCGACTTCAATCACACAGAATCTTCTGAGGTCCAGGTCTTGGGATGGTCATTCCCGCAATCAGTAAATTATCCCTTTTCCTTTTAATTGGGGATAACTTCTAAAGTTGAAAATACCTCTTTAAAAGGGTCGTTCATCCCACAGAATATTGATGACCTTATCCACATAAGAGATTATCAATATGAGACTGGAGGGGTCAGGCCCCCACACCAACAAGCTGTTATTGGAACTGGAGATGGATGGGTGTAAGTGTGGCACCCCTGAGGCTTCAGTCGCCAGAGAGTATTGCACCCAAAATTGTGAGGAGGTCAGTCCCGGTTTCACCACATTAAGCACTCAAATACACACCAGGTTGCCCTGTTCTCACTGGGGACTGGGCTAGGGTCGGGTAATAAAGGCATCGCCGACAGAGAGGCATTTACAGGATGCCCTCAACAGGGGCCCCAGTCCCACTAGCTTAGGACCTGGGAGGGGGGAGGTGCAGCCAGTAGGGGGAGTCAGGAGCCAACACAACAGTTAGAGAGTTCTCCAGCAGGAGAGTAGACGTGCCTGACAGGTGCTCCGGTGGGAAGGAGGAGAAGTTCACAATGGTTGCCGCGGGGAGAGGGATCTCTGCTCCCCACGGAACCAACGCCTCACAGGGCGGCAGGACCCTAGGGAAGATCATAC